>NC_016091.4:3981211-3983530 GCF_000004515.6 Glycine max | reverse complement strand
CTTCACTAATTTCTTTATTACATATAGCTAAGCATTATTAATTAATTCTCATAAATTTAAAAACTTGTATGTGCATCACACACGTAGAATCAGAAACAAGTGATGATCTGGACGGAAGGAAGAGACAGTGCTTTAGATAAGGTTTCAGATATGTTCCATCGACCAGTGGAAAATCGGGTTTGTGCTTGTTGTTAGGCTTTTCAACATCTCCACTTTTTCTTTTCCTCCTTACTAACAGTCCATGTCCACAAAGCCATCACTTTTGTCTGCATTTACAATACGGTCTTGGCTTTGATTGCAATCTACGCAATCATCTGTATAACCTTTGCGCATTATTGTCGTTAATCAGATAGCATCTGGTTCTTTCTCTTTGGATCCACTACCCCATTCATTGAGTAAAAAGGATACACAAAACGCGTCATATATATGTGGGCATGGGAAATAGAGAAAAGTATGTTGAAAAGGTTTGTCTTTCAACTAAGGTTGTGTTTAAGTTCATTAATCACTGGCAAATGATACTAGACACAATTCTCAATCCATGTCTGTTCCTATGATGTAAAATTTGCACTAAATTATGTAGAATATATAAAAGAGATCAAAGGTGTCCCTTCTGATAATAGTATTAGATGAAAATGGACTTAAATTTTTACACCATCTCACGAAAAAAAAAAAGTTTATATATTTCCTTGTAAAGTTTAAATAAGCAAGTCCTTATTGAAATTTATAAATATTTATAAAAGAGATAAAAATGCAAAATTTTCACCCCATAAAATCATCTAAAAATTTAACATGAGACAATTCATTTCTTTATTGGATGATAAGATGAAGAAAATATGAAAGGCTATAGTGACTTTAAAGTAAAAGAGGGCAATTTAAAAACAATTAAAATAATTTGATTAGAAAATGAGAATTTGAAAGTTTTAAATAAGTAAAAATCAATGAGAAGACCTAATTTATTTATTTTAAAAAAAGGTTTAGGTAGCTAAAAAAATTAGAAGACGGGAATTATATAATAATTTAAAGTAAAGAGACTGGAAAATACAATTAATTAAATAAATTTTTAAATATTTTTTTTAAAAAAGAAAATAAGTTTATGAAATAAGTTAAAATAACACATAAGCTTCAATGTTTAGGAGACGATTACGTTTTGGGCCGGAGCTATTTTTTTCTTTAATGAGGGAGGCTGGTACTATCTTTAAGAAAAGCAAACCCTACTCGTGTTGACTATTGCTTTCTACACCTTTAAATTTTTTTCTTGCATCCCATTACATTTTGGAAAACTCAATGGGAATGTAAAATCCATTTTGGATTGGACTTTCTGAAATAGAATGAATTGAACTTTACAAATATCTTCTTTTAGAGGCAATCTTATTCAAGACAATTTTAAATATTTTATTCATTATAACTATAAATAACTATATTAAATTTGCTCAAATACTTTTGCATGTGTCACCAACTATAATAATGATTGCATTGGCTGTAATTCAAATTATCACTTTGAAAATACCTAGTGAATGTTTGTTTAAATATAGAAAAAAACATGTGTTTATACATATAATTCAGTAATGTGTGAATCTAGGTTGGCACAAGTGGTTAAGAATAAGGTAAGTAACTTTCTTTTGAAAAAATTCCTTAACAACTCAAGAGTTTATATCACAGCTTGGCTTTATTGTAATATCATGAGCTTACTAATATTCATTGATGACTTAAGTAGTTAAAAGACACCATCGGATAAGCTTAGATATTCATATTATAAATTATATTACTTTTTTATTTTAAATAATGAGATGTTGAAAAATGATTGAGCATTATCCATTAATTGGCATCAAATTAGGTTTATGTAAGAGTATATCTTTTTGGAAAGGAACCAATCAATGAAGAAATATATACAAGTATTTTTATCTTCTATGTACCTCTAGTCTAGGTAATTTTCAGTATATATTAGGCCTGATTATATTGGGCTTACCATCCCAGAGTCGGGTTCACTTGTCCAAAATTTTACGCGCCAACTCGCAGGCCATACGCCAACAAATGAATCTCAGCAACCTAAGCACTCCAAGGTTGAATAGAGAGCATCATGCTACTTTGTTTCTTCATGAAAAACATCCCACTGCATAGTTCAAGTTCGATTGTCTCCAAAAAAATTGTTCATACACTACCACCCACACTAGTCACGCACTCAATAGCCTAGGGCCACGAGTCCCACCACATTTTCATTCAACAAATTGAACAAAAGATTGGGAAAAAGATTTTTGGAGATTTTATATTGAGGATGGTCAAAATAAGGTCAAAACTCCATCCACAGAAATGCATCAAACG
>NC_016091.4:3931854-3981111 GCF_000004515.6 Glycine max | reverse complement strand
AAATCTTTCTCACCTATTTAGCATAACTACATGTCTCAAACTCAAATCCTAGACATTTAAATGATTAAACTTAAATAATTTCACATGGTTGGTGATACAAAGAGCCGCTAGTGAATTACAAGTTTACAACTTGTTTGCAAACACAACTTCCACACCAAAACTACCAAACAAGCCTGCAGTTTCCTCCACATTCAAGTAAATTATCTACCCACATTAGGTGCAGAATCTCCAATATTTATTATTTTAAGGACAGTTGAATTGTAGATTTTGCTTAAAACATTGTAAATTAATAGAACGTTTAAAACTTGATATACATTCTTTTTTCAGTGAGGAGTCTATTCGTAATTCCGTACCGTACGACACCTTGATGAAGAATTTGTTTTCCAAACTATAAAGAAAACGAGTTGCACATGTGTTTAGAAAAGATCCATGAACAAGGCTTAATTGCGTAAGGTATTAAGTTTAATTTTTATTATTGTAACAAAAAAAATTGATAACAGTTTTTTCTGGTACAAAGGCCAGCTCTCACCGACTCCTTGCTGCAGCGTACACTTTTTCAGTTTCACCCATTAATTTACCTGCAAACTTCACTCAATTTCCAAAATAAATTCTGAAAAATTGTCCAATCGTTTCTCCAATTCACCGTATTTAACCCTGAGCACTTTTTGAGCCTATAAATAAATATCATTGAATTAAATAAGGTTGGGGACTCTGAAAAAATATCAGAAAATTAAAGCCACAATATGGTAAAGAATTCTTGGAACACACAACTCTAGTTATTTTAATCCTTGTGTGTATACATGTACTTGTAATTTCAATCTCAAATTTGCTCTCTCTCACACACCCACGAATACAGAGACATAAAAATGAAAAAAGAAAAAGAAAACAAAACAAAACAGAGACGCTTGAGTGAGCCACGATCCAATCAAGCCCACACAAAAACTGAACTCCAGTCCGTACAACATCATCGTCCCTGCTTATTTCATTTTCTTATTCTTTTTTTAATTTTTTGTATAACCATTTATTTGCCTTATTTTCTTTGTGAAACACGTGATTGGGATCAGAGCCCATTTCTTGCGCCGCTAGAACCTACAAGTCGGGCTGAGCATGCGTTTCTCTTTTCTTGTCTTCTCATATCATTTGCTTCATTTTAATTGGGCCTGCGCATAGATCAAACTTGGTCCAGATTAATTGATATTAATGAATTATTAATTCAATCATATTCAATGATATAGTAAAATAAATTAAGGTCTAATATTTTTTGTCCGTTAACTTATGATCTAACATTTACGCTGGTAGCTGAGTAACTCGCTACATCGTTAGAGAGTTTGACGGAGCAGGATAGGTATTTTTTTTGGGGTAAAGTGTTTGTTTTAATCCGTAGTAATAAATTTTGTTTCATATATTCAATTAAAATAATAATATAAAATGACAATAAAAAATTAAAATTGATAAAAAGATGTTTATATTCAGATATTTATATTTGTGCATTATTAACTTCCACTAACGGCTAAAAGAGGATATGGATCGAGTGATCGACTTTGGATAGGTACTGCCACCTCTATCAGTGCTGGCCTTCTAGTATTCATCGTTTTACTTTTACATCTTAGTATCTAACCTGCAAGCGAATTGGATGGTAAACTTTTCTTTATCCTTACTTCAATTATATTAGAAAAGGATTCACTCAAAATTCAATTCACTTTCTTAATATGAATAGTTTACATTGATATATAAGGGACTATTAATAGTTAAAAGATATTAATACGTTAGTCCTGTTTTAGGAAAAGTATTTAAGTGGCCCCTAACCTTAATATAAAATTGAAAATAATGTTTTACATATGCAATGTTCCAAAAAAAAAATAAAAAATGAGCAAAACACTCGAGGTTGTATAAATGGCTATTCAGATTGTAGAGCTGGCTTTACCCTTTACTCCTATATATAGTGCATATCACTTTCTTAGTTTCTCTCCATTATTTGATGTGCATGCTCTCGCATTCATACCTGTTTCCGACACATACACCTCACCACCACCACTGCGTTTTAAAGTTGGGCTTCTCCTACCAGAAGGATAGGGCACAATGATTCAAAGAATTGTGTACTTTCCCAGTTTAAGGAAATTGCTTCTTCGGGCTGGTTCTAATTCTGCTTCGTCCAAGGTGATCAATGTCTTACTTTTTTACGCTTTCTCTTTTATCCATATTTATCATTTAAGGCTGAAAATTGAAATACGTTACATTCTTATCTCTGTTTTCCGCTGTTCCTTGTCTGTTGCATGGGCACGTTTGTTTTTTAACGATGACAAATTAACTTGTAATAATAATTAGTACTATTACTCTAGTTAATTAAAATTTAAAAAAAAAACTGTCCTGTATAATGATTTGTGATTGTATTATAATGTAACTTTTTTGCATTATCAATATATATAAACTATCTTCTCAATATTCAGGATTATTTAAAGTAAATAACTAATAATGTATCCAACCATGGTTAATATAAAATTGATTTTTATTTTAACTTTTTTTATAGTTTGCTTGGATGTGTTGAACTAAGAAAAACAAAACTAAAGAAGAGAGAAGTGGAAAAAAAAAAAAACAGAGTACTTTCCTTCTTATTTGGATGTGTTGAAGAAAATACGAAGAGTGAATTAATAATGGGTGGTCCCACAAAAAAACATTTTTAATCCCAAAATACCAGAACGGTAGGCGGTATTTTATTTTTATTTTTCTTTCAAAATTTTAAAAATTAAATAATTTTTTATTTGTTATAGCATAAAAATAAAAATAATAAATTTATGCTAAAAGAATACCGGATAAAAGTTTAGAAACTTCGGAGCAAAATAGTTTTTTTAATATATATATTTTTTGTATTTTCTTTCATTTATCTACATTAGTGGAGATAAATTTTTATATTTATATTTCTTATTTTTATTTATTGAATAATACAGTATATCTTTTTCATTTCATTTCTATCTTTCATATTTTTAATGACAATAATTAAGTTTAAGAAGAGGTCAAAACGACTGAAATAATTTCGCATTATCTTTCAGCTCACAATGCTTCAAAATAATAATTAAAATAGTTATTAAGAATATAATTTATTGAGATAATTATAACAATAATTTATTTATAAGATTCAAAACCAGCATTATTCATTATGTTGACCAAGGAATTGTTTTAAAACCATGCTAATAAGTGATTTTAAGACATTGACTAATAAATATGTAGATCTTCATAAATGTTTTTAATTATTTAAAAAGTAAGCATTAAATATATTTTAATATATTATAAAATATATATTTTTAATATAATAAATAATTATTTTTTATAACTATTTTATACTTTTATTTCTTAAAATACACTTATTGGTATTTAATTTTAAGATAACATAAAATATATGCTTAATAAACATTATCAAAGTCAAAATTATCACCTAAATTAATAATAAATAAAAACAATACAACTTTTTTTTATGCATTAGACTTAAACCACTGTCCCTTGGTGGCTTATATTCAAACTCAAATCCACTACAGTCCATATTCCATAATAGTGATTCAAAATCTCATTCTAAATTTAAATGTGAGAAGCATTCAATAGCTTCTGTGTCGAGTCGTGAAATAAATGCAAGAAGACACGATTGATTCCGCATCACGTTGAGTGGGATCTGCGTCAGATAGAAAGTCAATCCAAGTAACTTGTGCTTGCTGAACGTGATTTTAGTGACATGCCTCTCTTTGTTTTTATGTTATAAAATTGATTATAAATTCATAATTGATTTTAAATATTTTTTTTGATAATGTTTGATTTTATGTTAAATAAGATTTTAGATTTGATTATAACTCTAAAATTTATTATCAGCTTAATTAACTTTATGTGTGTTTAGTTTGCTAGTAGAGAATTGATTTTAAGTCCTTATTTTGAATATATTTCTATATGTTTGATTTTAATTTAGAAAATAATTTAAAATTAATTATGAATTAAAGCTTGATCATAAGTTGAAACAATTTTAATTTAACTCTTGTGTGGATCTAAAATTGTATAGTAAATTATACTAGTAAGTTGATTTTATAATAAAACATCTAAATATAAAATTATATTATTTTAAAATTAATTTTACAAAATCAATTTCATTAAAAATTAATTTTGCTAAAAATTATCCAAACACACATTTTGAGTAATTTCAACGTTGGATAAATATATATATATTAAATTTTACTTTAAAATCAATTTTAATAAAAAATAATCTAAATATAATTACATCATTTTAAAATTAATTATAATTAAAATCAAATTTATTTTAAATTAATTTTTTTTTCTACTCTTTCAAGCATACACTTAATAACGTCACTATGTCAGTATACCACGTGTTTCCAAACACGCATGTGATGATTTTTTTCCAAACACGATAGAAGTCTTATAAATATGGGTTGGTAAGGCGCATATGGGCACAAGTGTACGAATTCCGGAGGATAGACAGGACTGCATACCCATGCTTCTTGAATTAAAGTGGAACCAGAACCTTGTTGTCGTTTTGAACTCTACTTACAGATTTGTCCTTATCTTACATTTGGATTGAACCTTATCAAATAAAAACTCTATTTAGTCCCAAAAATAAATTATTATTAAATTAGATTAAATGGTCAAAATTAAAATATAAATATTTTTACTGATCCTATGACTAATACTAGTAGTTAACTTTTATCATTGGTCATTTAACTATTAAAGAGAATAATATATGTACTGATATTGTATTTTTTTGTATTATCGTCTAGTTATGAATTATTAGATATGTTAAGTTTTCTTTTTTACTTTTATAATAATTGTTATCTTAAAAGTTTTTTTTGGAAAAGGCAAACTTAGGCATCAAAGTAGTGGGTAAATTTTGTGTAAGAAATTTAAAATAAGTCATTATCTCTTTATTATTGAACTGAAATAAGTATTTGAATACGTTCAATTCAAGAATTCCTTTTTATTTCTGTGGAGCACGTAATCAATAGAACAAAATCAAATGAGAAATTTATTATCATCGACAAATCAGAATGCAGATAATCTTGTTAATCCTGATAGGCTCCCTCACTTGGCATGGGGATGACGATGCTTCCACCACCCTTATCCTCATCTGTTGGGAAGACGTTTCGAGTGTTTTTTCTTTTCTCGCTTTATTAATTGTTTTGTGTTTTTTAATTAGACGTTTCTGTTGTTACTTCTATCTTACTTCTTCCATTCTATTTTTTTAAAAATGTTTTAGTGTTTTTTTTCTTTAACGAGTGATGTTCTTATAAATTTTAAGTCTTATTAATTATATTTATTTAAAATTTACCCACATTAGATTTTTGTGTGTGTATAATAGCAATAATAAAGATGGAACTTAAGTCCTTATGTATACCTAACCTTTATTACTATGCCGATAGTACGTTATTTAAAACAACTAGATTTGATATTAATAAGAAATACTCTTAATCACTTATATCTTATTTAAAATTCACTTCAATAAATCATATGTTACATTTATATGCATCTTACATTAAATAAAGATATTTTAGACTATATATATTGATATTTTATACTTAATAATGCTCCTCAATCAGACTGGTCATTCTAGATCCAATTTTAATTAAATATGGTCGCTTTACATCCAAATTTATCCTAAATTTAAATTAATCCAACTCATGACACTCTTAGACAAATCATCACTTATAAATCTAACTATTAAAAATTATATATGTGTGCGTTCACACACGCAATAAATTATAATTATTAAAATTTATTATAACCCTTTTAATTAAATAATTTTTTTTATTTTTTATTTATAAAATACACACTCGTGTTAAAAAGAAAATATTATTGTTCTATATTCTTTTAAAAAACAATTAATTACCGAACTTCCACTCACCACCACCCAAATAAGAAAATAAAACAATTAGGGAAGGGATTGAGGAGTCTGCTTATTATCGTGGAGTTGATTGGTAGATTAATTCAGACTGATCTAAACAAATTTATATTGCAACAGATCGGAACGAACAATTGCTTTGCTTCTCAGCCCTCCCCTCTTCGGAGTCACAGGTAAAGTAAAGTAGTACCTACTAACAATATTAATACATTAGTAATGATTATGCTTTTGTTTATGTTTAGAATAACTTCTTCACATATACTCATACAAGAAAAAAGAAAAAAAAAATAAGAATACAAAATGAACCGAGCTTCTGTTAGTTAAATACATACAATGATTTTAATTTTTGAGAGAAGCTTGAATTATTTTATTTTCTTCTCCTACAAATATATATACAAAATTTATTCAAACAAAAGTTAATATATTTTTTTGGGGGATTAATGTGTATTAAATTACTCTTCATTCTGTTTTTATTTTTTAAATAGCAGTGATGACGAGTATGCTGATGTGGACTGGGACAGTCTTGGATTTGGACTGATGACCACTGATTATATGTACATTACTAAATGTTGTGAGGGCCAAAATTTTGGACAAGGACAACTCAGTCGTTATGGGAACATTGAACTCAGTCCATCAGCTGGGGTCCTAAATTATGGTCAGGTATGGTTTGGTATTAAGAAAATAATTACTTCAACTTTAAAGGTGTCAAATCATATATGGTTGTTGAATATGGACGTATACCAGTTAAAGACTTCAAGAAATTAATCCAAAAGAACGATAGCTTCAGTTTTTGGAACAAATCGTTCTGACAAATGAAAAAAAAAAAACTTAAGCCATGCATGATTATCTTAGGAATCTCGCACTTATAGTTCTTCTAAAACTTTTAATTTGTTTTTTATTTCTCTAAATTTGAAATGTTTTACCTTTGTTCGTCAAAGTATTTTAAATAACAATTTACAGAAGGATGAAAAATGATTTAAACAAAACAGATGAAAAGTTAACATTTAAGAATTAGAGTCTAAAAACGAACTTTTAGAATTTTAGAGAGGAAAAAACGTATCTTATCCTACGATTCATGTAACGCAAACTCAATTAATTCTTGCATGAACTGATAGATAATATTAAATCTTTTTACACTATTTTCTTTTATGTTTCAATGATGGAAATCTGAAAACAGGGATTATTCGAAGGCACGAAAGCATACAGAAAAGAAAATGGGGGCTTGCTACTCTTCCGTCCAGAAGAAAATGCCATTCGCATGAAGATTGGAGCCGAAAGAATGTGCATGGCATCCCCTTCCATTGATAATTTTGTTGATGCTTTGAAGCAAACTGTATTGGCTAATAAGCGTTGGGTATAAATTAATATTAATTCATCTCGAGTTTCAATTCTAAAATAAATGTGTAGTTGGAATGATGATTGTAACCGCTAAGCATGCAGGTTCCTCCACCGGGCAAAGGATCCTTGTACCTTAGGCCTCTGCTCCTAGGAACTGGTCCAGTTTTGGGTTTGGCTCCTGCACCTCAATACACATTCCTCATATTTGCTTCCCCTGTTCGTAACTATTTCAAGGTCATTTCTTTCTTGTGCTCGTTCTGGTTAGCTTAGTTAGCTATATCTAACAATTACTTCAACATTTCCAATGCAGGAGGGCTCTGCTCCACTCAACTTGTACGTGGAGGAGAACTTTGACCGTGCTTCTAGCCGCGGCACTGGAAACGTTAAAACCATTTCCAATTATGCACCGGTATCTCAATTTTTTTTTATTTTTTTTACCATTTACCGGTTAAAGTTATATGTTCAACCAACATATTCAAATAACATATTACATGTCATGATTTCCTTTAATCTACCCGTTAAATTATTAATATGGGTCTATCAATGATCAAAAGACTCGTATTAGTAAATTATTTTGAATGAGATTCACATTGATATTTTACTTATAAAATGACCCACAATGGCCAACACTGAGAGATATTCATTTAATGTTAATACAAATTGACTAGATGAAACTCAAATTTTAATTAAAAAAGACAACACTAGAAACACCTATGAAACTAGATATAAGTTTTATCCTTAATTAATCTAATTAAGAAACACATAACAAAATAAAAGGAGCGGGGATGACTTTGATGGGGGTTCAAATCCTATGCATATTAACGTACTCGATTTTACTTATTGTCTTGACGTGTGTAGGTCTTGATGGCACAAATTCAAGCCAAGAAAAGAGGATTTTCGGATGTGCTATACCTTGATTCAGCCACAAAGAAAAATCTGGAGGAGGTCTCTTCTTGTAACATTTTTATTGCCAAGGTATTCTTCCAATTATTTATCTTTTCCCCTTTAATCAGGTGTATCAACTGGTCAATCTAACTTGCTTCCAATTTCACAGGGCAAATGCATCTCAACACCTGCTACCAATGGAACTATTCTTTCCGGAATTACTCGAAAAAGTGTCATTGAAATTGCTCGTGATCATGGCTATCAGGTGTTACTTAGTTACATATATGGGGCTACCACATGATGACGGGACCTTAATACTCAATCAGCCTTTTAAGTTCATGACCACCCTTTCTCACATACAGTGCGAACTTGAATAATCCCTTTTTGTTGGTGTTTTCAGCAAACACGTACAAGGCTAATCTTGTCGTCTAAACTAGTAAAATAAAAAATACAAAAGATTATTTAATATTTTCAAAGAAAAAGCAATGCTATAAAGATAAAAGAAAAATATTCTTGTAAGGCAAGTTTATTTTAAAATAAGTAGGAACTTTTATTTTATTATAAATTTTGGTGAATTGCAGTCATGGTATACTTCAAACTAATTTGAAATTTATAATTTTTTATTTATTTACTCACATTAAAAAAGAATTCTCTTTAATTGTCTGTTTGGATGAGCCGCAAAAGAAAATTTGTCTATTTGGATGAGACTAAGAAAATATAGACGAGAAAATAGAAATAGTGATAATTTTTTTGTATTAGTTGAAGAGAAAATAAAAAAAAAAAAGAAAAGTTGAAAACTGATCATAAGGCAGTTTTTTCTGGCCTGATATTCGAAACACAAACAGTAGAAAGTAGAAACACATAGATTTTACCAACTTAGAAATTTGTGTATTCTTTTTCTCATTTTCTTTCTCAAACTCACTTATTATTGACCAATATTTGGTTCAGGTAGAAGAGCGTGTTGTTAACGTGGATGAATTAATTGAGGCTGATGAAGTTTTCTGCACAGGAACTGCGGTCGGTGTTGCTCCAGTAGGGAGTATCACATACCAGGATAAAAGGTAAAATAATGGTAACACCCACGCTTATACATAACTAATAAAAAGTAAAAACAGGGACTTATCATATATTTTTTATTCATTTCAAATACTATTTCTTAAATTTTATTTTATTTTAATTTGTTCGATGCATTGTATCAAATTAAAGTTATATTTCCATTTAATTCTAATTTAAATTTTGAACTTTATTAATACTAAAAGTATTTATTATTTTCTTTAATTTTTTTTTATTCATAATGTACATTTGAATTTATAAATGCGTCACACGATTCCAAAATTTCATGAAACATTATGTTATATATGCAATTGCAGGATGGAATATATAACAGGTTCTGGAACCATTTGTCAAGAGTTGAACAATACGATTTCAGGAATTCAAACGGGTACTATTGAAGATAAGAAGGGATGGATTGTTGAAGTTGATTAACAACGCGTGTTTATAATTGTTTATTCCAATGTTATTAAACAAATTTTAAACTATAATGATTGTCTATACCTAAAGTGAATGAAATACTGTGTTGTTCGTTATCTAAATGCATGTTATATATGTAAAATGTTATGCACATTATATAAAGCAAAAACTAGAAAATCATACTCCGTGTAATTTGAAAACATATTATTTTAGTCTTTTTGTTCCAACATCATTAATTTTGTTATATACATTACTAACAAACTACAAGTTGTTTATGCAATAATTTACTTTGATTTTGTTTTTGAGAAGAGATAAAATTACAGTATATGAAATGTAATTTTTATTTATTAAATTATATTTATATATTATTAAAATCGTATGTCTTAAAAATTGTCAAAATTAAATAATAAAAAAATAATCAAATAATTAATATTTTAATATATTTTAAAATATTTATATTAAGTTGATTTTAATTTATACGATTAAAATAATATATAATTGTTGAAATAATATAAAATTTTACATATATTATTTATGAAAAAGACTAACGATAAGTTTTTAAAAAAATATTATATGATTAAAAATTATAAAATAATATAATATTTTTTTAAAAATTACATCAGTGTAATTTAATCTCTTATATTTTTTTTTTATCATCAAACACTTTAAACCATCAAATTTAAGCGCATGACATTACATTTAGCATAGAGACACACATATTTTCTTTTTAAATTACCAAAATTAAAAACATCAGTTTTAGATTTAAAAGATAAAAAGAATAAATTTTACAAACCTCCCTAGGTTTGTAACAATTACACGGACTTCTCCTCTGTTTCGAAACATAACTTCAGACTTGATAAATCACTAAAATTTTAAATCCATTTAAATATTTTGGAATTTTCCTTCGTGTGCTTTTCATATTACTGCAACTATTTATTTCAAAGGCCATTCCAGAGTCTGGAATTGGAGTTAGGTTTACGGCTGTGAAGAAGAGGGAAATCACACAACCACGTTATGGGTTAAGAAGCATTGATTCTCTGGCTGCTATAAGGGGGTTCCTGTGTGGTTCGTTTGATTGTTGGTCCAGTAGTATTGCGACGCTGAAATTGTGAAGAAAGGGTTGCAGTTTAGAGAACGTTTGGGGTTAAACAGCGTATTTCTTTGGTTGCAAGGGGTTCTTGCGGTTACTGCAACTGTCAAACCAGGGGTATTGCAACGGAGTTGAAACTCAGGGTATATGTTGTCGAAGTGCGTAGGGTGTTCGAAGCCAAACATTGTCGAAGTCCAGAGGAGTATTTTTGTTGTGGGGCCATACTGACCAATACTCATATCGATGAATTTATTAAGAATAGTCCCACGTCGGATAATTCATGAACATGATAAGTGTTTATATAGTTGGGTAGATTATCCCCTTATGAACCGATTTTTAAGAAACCATTCGAATGTCTTTGCTGCACTAAAAAGGAGTTAATGATGTTGGTGTTACTGATGAACTCTATGTAGTGTTAAGATAATTTGTGAATTAGTATCAATCAATAATTATTATGTTATATTTTAATATTATCAATCGATAATTATTTTATATGAAATTGTAGATAAAATTGACCCTGTGATGGGTAGGGTCAATTATTAGTAATTAACGCATTTGAGAGGTCCTTACCCACTGCTAGGAGATTATAAATTTGTTATCCCATTTAACAAATTCATACACTCACATCCTCTCTCAAGTCCTTAGAAATTGGGCAGTAATACTCTCAAGTACCTGTTCGGGGTTTATCGTGTGAAGCGACGATATTATGGAGATGAATGCGAATTCAGGTTAGTGTTCATAACCATCTGAGTATTATCGCCTTATATCTACATGCTATAATTTGTGTCTGTGTTATTATCCTTTATATATTTCATCAATTGGTATCAGAGCCAACTTAGATACATTTTATGGTTGTTAGTTAATTGTTTTTTCGTTCATGTTCTTGCTTCTTTTATCTAATAAAATTGCTTATATTTTATGCATGAAATTCAAAATTGTTTAAGGACTTTTGTTCCTTGTGATAACTGGAATAACATATTAAAATTAAAATTCGTATGATTTGATGAACGATTTTCAGAGAATTGATAGGCTCTTCTTTTCTGGAAAAAAAAACCCCTTCAAAAGGTGAAATATTTAGATGAGTATGATGGCATAGAAGAAGATGCTGATTGGAGTGATGGTAATGAGAGTGATAAATTAAGTGACTTTGAGGAAAATGTTGATGTAATAAGGGAAATGCATTTGGATGATGAAATGAATGAAATATATGTTGAGAGAGTGACTTGTCAATGTAATGCTAATGGGAAAATCTTTTAAGAGGCAAGCAAATGGGAAAATCAAGTTTGTTAAAGGACAATTGTTCTTGAACGTATCTCATTTCAGGGAAATTTTGAAGGATTTTGCTATACAAGAAGGATTTGAGTTGTATAGGCATAAAATTGAGCAATCAAGAGTGACTTGTCAATATAATGCTAATGGATGTACCCAGAGTATCCATGCATCTCCAACCGCAGATAAAATAACCTACCAAATCAAGTCATATAGAGCTAAATACACTTCTATTTGAACGACAAAAATCTTTGAGGCAACATCGACATGGATTGCGAGAAAGCTTGAGAGCTGAATTTTGGCAGATCCAAATATTAGTTATTCAACAATGAAGCAAGCTTTGCTTGACAGGTATGGAGTTGAACCAACTAATCAAATGCAATTGTATTGTGCCAAGCAAAGGGTGCACCAAACCACTAAAGGGGTACACTCTTTATCTTATGATATTTTGCCTCCTTGGGCATGTGTAGTCATAGAAACAAATGAGGGGAGTGTTGTAAAGTTTGCACTGGAACCTAGGGTGGGCATGGATTCCCAATTTAAGAGGACTTTTGTTTGTCTGGATGCCATGAAAAAGGGATTTGTAAGGGGGTGCAGGCCCTGGTTTGGCATTGATGGTTGCCATTTGAAGGGTCCACTTGGAGGGACATTATTATCTGTTGTTGTGCTTGACAGAAATAAGGGCATATTCCCTATTGCATTCACAGTGGTTGAGATTGAAAACAAGGATTCCTTGAAGTTTTTTCTAACTTTGTTGAGGGAAGTTTTACAATTAGTTCCTGAATGGAAGGATGATTTTGTCACTATCATGTCAGATCAACAAAAGGTACGGGACATGTTGAGTTTGATTAGTTTTATTTCCAATTTAAGGATTTTATTTAATAAGAATTACTGATATTCTTGTGTGTTGTAGGGTTTAGACCGAGCTATAGCAGAAATGTTTCCATATGCAAAACACAAGTTTGATTTGTTATAGTGGTATCAAGTTAAATCTGCTTTTGACATGTTAATTTTGATATATCAGTTAATGCTTGGTTGTCATGAACATGCATTCTGGTACTAAAATTGTTTCATGTAAATTTTGAAATTTGGTACTGAAATTGTTTCATGTAAATTCTGAAATTGTTTCTCATATTTGAAATATTTCATGTAATTTGGTACACTCGGAAATCTGGTTGAAATTCTTGTACACTCTAAAATTGATGTGAATTTTGGTACACTCTGAAATTTGGTCTGAAATTTTAGTACAGTCTCTGTTTCATGAAAATTCTGATAAAAATATTGATACTGCTATATTGTGGTTCTGTATTGTAAAAAATTATACTTCAAAGGTTGTGTTGTAAATGGAATTAAACAAGCAGGTTTTGTTGTAATCAGATCTTAAATGACTTTAAGAGTAGATTCAAATCTCTTTTGCTGACTACCCAATTTTGGGAATGTGCCATGGCATACACTATGCTTTTAGAAAGAACAACAATGAGGTTGCTGATTGGTTATTGGCTGAAGAAAGATAAAAAACAATGTAGGCTAGGCACACATATCGCCCTCTTTGTAGGAGTGATCATGTCACAATGTGTGTGAAGTATTTAAGGCTTGGCTGGGTGATGATAGAAAGAAAACAATATTGTCCATGCTTCAATTTATAGTTTGCAGGCTCATGGTTACTTTCCAAAAAAGATATGAAAGGGTAACCACTTGTCAAAATCTCATGCCACCTAGAGTGAAGACCTACTTGGATAAAACTTTGCAGGCAACGAGGTCTTTGGTTGTGACATTTGCTGGAAATGATGAGTTTCAAGTGATGGATGTGTATACAAATTTTGTGGTTAAGTTAAGGGACAACATGTGTTGATGTAATCAATGGAACCTCACTGGATTGTCATGCAAACATGCATATGCATGCATAGTGCATAATAAAGCTAATGTTGTGAATTATTGTGATGAAGCCCTTACAAATTCTTAAGTTATTGGTTGCTTATGGTGAAGTTATCCGTCCTGTGCCTGATGTTGATGCTAATTCTGATAGGGGAGGTTATCCTAATATTGGTCCTCCAACTTTGAAAAGACAACCAGGTCGTCCAAGAATGGCAAGAAGAAAAAGTAATGTTGAGGGACCTTTGAGACCCCAACAAACAAGAAGGTCCAACACAGTAAGGTGTTCTACTTGCAAGCAATTTGGTCTCAACAATAGAACATGCCAAAGGGCTCCTACTAGATAACAAAATTCTCAAAAACATGTCAGTGCATTAACTAAAATCTTACTTAGTCTTAACAGAAGTTATATTTCATCTCACTTATATTTATGTGTTGAAACTTTTTATTGACAACAAAACCAAGGTCCACCAACTTCACAACCTAGTGGCAACAATTTAAATACAGAACCTGTGCAAAATGATGTACTTGCATCTAAACAATCTGTGCTGACCACTCAAGTATATTGTTTAAATAGCTTATCCTGAACATGGATGTTTTATCAATCCATTCACATGCTAAAGATTTGCTTATGTTAAAATGTAACATGGAACACTTTCTGAAGTACAAGATGCAACTGTTGCTTCCAACCAACTAGCCAACACAGTCAACAATGCAAAGAAAAAGAAAAAGAAGAGGAAGAGAAGAGCCAAGCCCATAATACAGACTGTGGATTAAGAATGTTTAGTAGCAGTGGTTTCTTATGTAAATATATCATTTTGAAAAATAGTGTGGTACATGATATATTGGTCTATATTCTTTGTTATATAATTTTTACTTTCATTTTTGTTACAAAAGCACAACTTATTATATTTATAAGAGCCTTGTTATATTAATGAAGTATCACATTTCATGATATGCAAAATATGTTATCATGTCTTACTCCTTATCTCATGCGAAAATGAAGTAAAACATAAGACAAAAAATGTAAACTGCCAATTTCATATAATACAGGTTCTTTTAGGAACCATGATGTACAATAACGTTTGAGTTCTATAATTACATATCATGTAAATAAAATTACAAAGCATGACAAGTCGTTAGACTAAATAACCACTGACAGAACAAAAAATCCACTATAATTAAAGGACCAACTAAACTTAGTTATAAAATGCTTAATAAGGACAATCTACACTTCAACTTACGACTACCTTAACCTACCTAGTCACTTAGATATAGTTGCCATAATAACAACGCCAGCAACAGTTACAATTACAATTTTGAAAGCAATTACATTTTGCTTCAACCATTCAAAATTAACTTCAACAAGTGCCAAGTTGGTCTTCATTTTAGCACTTTGCTTCTTGAAATTTACAATGCCCATCTTCAATTTATCATACTCATCTTGAATCTCTTTTCCACTGCCACTTACACATATTATATGACGTTTAATAATTTAATATATTATAAAAACTGAAGGAAAAAAAATGTCGATTGTGTCAAACCAATGCATGTCATCAAATTTCTTTAAACTTGACCATATCAAATTAGATCACTTTTATTTCTAGTCCTACATCTTAAGTAGACCGTCCTAAACATCGATCTTAATCAAATCAGTTCAACTGTCCGGTTCTATTTTAATAAATATGATTCTACCATCACGATTGAAGATAAGTGAGTCCCAAAAATGATAAAATTGAGAAAAGATGGTGTCTTTTGGTACAATCAAGTGAAAAACTTTATTTTTTTTATTTTTAAATTTCAGTTAAAAAAGAACTTTGTGAAAAAAGGTGTTTAATTATAATGTCCAGACTTTTTGTTTTTTACTTTTCCTCTTAGTATCAGTTACAAAACCATTTGTGTATATGGTGACATTATCATGTAAATATTTTTGTAAGGTGACATTATCTTGTAGAAACCCTTAAGGAGTCACATAAGTGTTTTGTAATAGAAAAAAAAAACAAAAGATTTAAACATTACACACATCATAAGTAAAATAATTTTAGACTAAAAGTAAAAATTGATATATTTATGAAGTTGAAAAAAGTATTTAAACTTGAATTTTAATATATGAAACTTATGGTAGTCATCACTTTAAAGTGATGTGTAAATCTTGGCAAGTATACTGAATTGCAACTTGTAATACGAAACATTGTTTTATTAATATATACCAATTATTAATAATATTCTAACTACTAATATATATAATATAAATTTATTTAGTAGTATAAATTAAAATTACCTACTTGTGAGTTTATATAAATTTATTTAGTTCTATCACCACCTCATACACTTTTGTTGAATGAATCAAAATTGTATAATTACACAATTGAAAGACCTAATTTGTTAGTTTGAAACTTGGGAGACCACGAGTGTTTGATTTTATGTTAACTGTAGAATATATTTCTGTTATATTATAATCATGATGTTGTGTGATATAATTTTAAAATGTCATTTTTTTATATCTTTATCTTATTGTATCAATATATTATATGTCACTAAAAAAATCTAATTCAATTAGTTAAATATGATATATATTTTTATATATTCTTCGCATTTCTGATCGATATGAAAATTCATCTCGCATATGATCTTCTGGTATTTTATCTCTAGGGCTTCGCTCTTGATTTGCTTGTCCTCCACACACACCTGTCTCTTGATCACCTCATAAACGGAGATTCTTCCGACTCACTCACCTACCAAAGATAATCGCATGCACGTACGTGACAACTTCACAATCATATCGTCATTTGGTCGGTGAGCAACCCCGGCGACAACTCCAACCCCTCCTTCCGTTTCCCATTCATGTTCTCAATCTGTAGTTGATTTCATCTCCTCTGGTCCCTAACTAGCTATTTTTGTTAATGCCTCAATGTATTTTCTAAATTCCATTTCTCTCTATTATAAAGTTTTTTTAGCCGTTAATTTTTGTTGCTTTCGCGGGGTGAATGCCACAAATTGTACACGGCATTTGTAAGTTATATAGTTTTTATTTTCTTTACCCCCAAATATTAATCTATTAGTTTTATTAGAAATGTTTAATTGAAAATATTCAAACTTATAATTTCTTTTTCCTCCCCTCTTCCTTCATCCTTATCCTTCTCCAATCATCGAATTAACTTTATATCTCCAAACTATAGTTTGTTTATCTTGTTTTTCGATATATCTATTTTGCGACCTTCGGCATGATATATACTTCTATACAGTAGGTTCATAAGCAATTTAATTAATGCATGTTTTTGCTTTGTGGGTGAGTGGGTATGTATTTTGTCTAGTATTAAAAATTTCAATATGAGAAAGATACATATAAAAGGGTTAAATGATAAATAAATAAAAAATCACAGACATGCTCTTATTTTTTTTCTGTATTTCTCTCGTACTAAATGGAAGTTATTTCTATTGAGATCAAATATAGGATTTTTTAGCAAGAAACCTCCATCAGAATTACCTTCTATCTTTTTCCTGATCTCTCTGTTTTTTTTTTTTTTTTTGCTAAATGAAAAATAATTTAATTGACTACTCAATTTATCTCTTTTAATTATCAACTAATTTTTCCCACTAATGTGTTCATTTTTTATTAGAGAAGAAATGTATTTAAATGAGACATGTAATTTGATTCCTAGCTGCCAAACTTGTAACACTTGAGTCGGCTTGCTTGGTGGTACTTTGTCATGATTTTTCTCCGCGTAATAATGTTTAATGAGAAATGTTATATAAACACATTCTTTTAAACATATTTTGTTTTATAAATTAAAATTTATTAAAAATAATAAAAATTTGTAGTCTTGCATCTTATTCAATGATTTTTTTTCTCTGATTTTATAATTTTAAATAAATTTCAATCAATTAAAAAATGTGTGTTAGAGAATTTATTTCCAACACTCCTCATGTTCAATATTTAAGTGTAGTGTTTTGAACTGATTTTTGTTAAATTTCAAAAATTATTTTGAAGTAAAAAATAATAAAATAGATCTATTCAATACGTTTATAATGTTTTAACTTAAAATTTACTTAATTTACTTTTAAGAAAAAAATTAATTGATATTATATTCTTGAATTTCAATAATTAGAATAAAAAAAGAAAAAGAAAGGCTTTTAAAGTTAGCTTACCTACTATTTTATGTTTTTAATTAATAAAGATATTTTTACTTTTTAGATCTTTTGTAACATTATGTTTGACACAATTTTTTTAAAAAGAGAAATTTAAAATAAATTGATCGCTCTCGGCCGGGAAACATAAATTGCAAATTTTACAAATAAAACTTCATATAATTAGTAAATAGTGAGTCTTTTAATTATGTCAATCATATTCTTTTTTGAACTTTAATTATGTATGTTTCTCATATTTAATTCTTAATTCTAGGTGTAAATAATTTAAAAAAAAAACAAAACTAACCAAGAGATATTTGGAATTTTGATCCTACACCGAATTTTGATATCCATCATTGTCTATAAATCATAGTAATATATAGAACTTGGCTGGGTCAAGTGCATGCACTATGGTTATGCATAAAGAAAGGCAAGTAACTCGAAGCCGTCACGTAGAATAGATAGCGTACTAGTCACTTTATGAAAAAGTCAACTTGTCCGACTCTTGAACCCTTCATTTTCAGTTTCACCAATCACCACCCACAAAAAGTTTCCCACGAGGTTCCAAATCCGCAGTCACTTTATGACAATTAAATTAAGCCAGCTTCGGTTCTCTCCTTCAATATGGAATATGACCCAATCAATCCTTTTATTATTATTTATTTATTTAAGCATAATTCCGTTCTTAATTAACTAACTTATATGCATGATTGTCCTCGTTACTTTTAACCAGAAAGCAACCATATGTGTTTTAGGAATACTAGAAGTGAAATTCTAGAAGATTTCATAGATTTTCTCTCTCTCAAAAAAAAAATATTTCATAGATTTATTGAAGTTTTTTCCTTAGTTTTAAAGATTAAAATTACAGTAAAATATAAATTCAATACTAAATTAACTATTTAGTCTTAAGTCTTCAAAAGATTACTAAGGAACCAGAGAAAGTTGGCTTCAGCTGTACTACTGACTAGTGACTACTAAGGAATGAGATTGTCAAGAAATGACTGATTTTTCAAACTTGCAGGTCAAATCAAGCATGGAAATTCGAGGATTATATGGCCCAGCCAAAATCCAAATCGTCAGCACAGACCTCTGTCATTACACTTCAATTATTTATTTACCATTATATGTTAGAGTTTTCTTCTATTTTCCCCTAAACCATCGGATTCCTTGGGCAAGTCCTACAAGCTTATGTTTTTTCCCCTCAATCTCATCGTTTTTTCTATCGCATCTTTTTTTACCCCATCTTTGTTTTATGTTTTAAATGATGATTGGTCAATAAAAACAAGTAGTCAAGTACTACTCAACGATATTCTTCGTCTGATGAATTATTTTAATTGACACCATAATAGCTTCGTTCACTCTCTATGTAATTCGTTGTGTACGTTAAAGTTTCATTTGGACATAAACAATCAAACGTTAGGAGAAGAAAAAGTGTCAGCCATGACTTATTGTGGTAACTCTTCGGACTTAAATATTATAAGTCCTAGTGGAATTCCTTACTTAATTACTATGGGTTAAAAACACAGGACATTTACTAATAATTAAAGTCCGTCACATTTGATAAAAACTTATTTTAGTAAAGTCTATGCATAAAAAATAAATTAATCTCTAATTATAAAAAAATATTTTTAATGCATATAAAAAATATAAAAATATGAAAAAAAAAAGCATGAATTAGCTTGATATCTGTTAAGGGGTACGTGTTGTTTAATTCAAACTTCAGAAAATAGTGATGACAATCTTTTTTGGCGCTGTCAAGTGTCAACATAGCAACCAGCCCTTTGTGTCTTCATAAACGATTAAACAGACCAAACATAGCTAGACTTATAGAAAATAGTTTATGTGAAATGCGAGTGTAATAACAGATTTTGTTGCGTCGTGCCCAGCTTGTAAATACGTACTAACTTTTTAATGGGTATAGTTGAATTGATAGTATAGATTAAATTTATGAGGAAGAATTTGGATTCTTGATCCTGGATCCTTGTAGAATATATTTTTGAGGAAAAATATTTAAGTGTGATTAAATTTCTAACTAAAAATTAATCTGCTTTTAATCAAAGCTTGTTACATACCAGAATATTTTGAGATGTCACTAATAAGACAAAGATCCTAATTGGAAAAAAAAAACCCGGCAAATGCAGCTATTACATGGCTGCGCTCATGCTCATTCAAATCTGTAAAGCACTAACATGTGGCCAAACCAAACCAACCTGAACACTGAGGAATGAGGATATACAGAACCAAAAAATGACGTCCCTGGTGTGACACTAGCTTTCCTACTCACTGGACAGTAGAAAAGTTTGGGTTTATTTGCCACACAGGAGACAAATAAAGTGGTTAAAAAATTGTATGAAAATAGATAAAAAGTAAATTAGAAATTAAAAGTATTTGATTGAAAATATATATAAAAAAATGAAGAGATGAATGAAAATATATCAAAAATAAGATTAAATATATATTTTATTTTCATTCCACCAAACAATCAATATTACTTTCATTCTCTTTATTTTACCATCTTGGTCCTATTCCCTTACTACCAAATAGGGTATAAATTATAATTTCCCATTTTGGCTACAAAAATGTTTTTTTCACCCTAAAAGATATGTATATTTCAGAGATCACTAGTAATTTCCATGAAAAGTTATTCCATATGGGATGACTGAGTTTTCTATCCAAGCATTTAATATAACTACATATTGAAAAGTCAAATTTAAATTATAACAATGTGTGCTAATTGATCAGTATACCCAATGTTAAAAGGTAACATGTTTACATTAATAATAATTAAAGGAAACACCCATATTTGATGTACATATTTTATTAGATAATTTAATCTTTCAGTTATTCTTTAAACTATTCATCTATTTTGTTTTAAAGTGCATCAACAACTCCACTACTCTATAGTTTATAGTATTTTTTTTTTATAGAATCTAGGATATATCTCAAACAAATTAAAGTCAATGACTTATTTCTCATGACATTGAAATTTATTTAAGGAGTTAATATTTTTTTATAGATATTTTTTCATATGCACAAACTTATAATCAAATCATTTACTATATGTTTAAAGAAAAAGATTATTTGTCAATCATGTTTGTCTTTATAGTATACAATACACTCTCATTTTATATATAACTTCCATTCTCTCTCTTCCTATATTATTTTATTTTATTTTTAAAAAATAAAAAGATACAAAGTGTCTTTTTTTCCTAATATAAAAAAAATAAGGTATTTGATAGAAAAAATAACAAAAGACACAAAAATAAATGTAAAATAAGAGCATAAAGTTAAAATCAAAATGGGAGAAAAGGAATAAAATGGCACTCGATATATTTTAGAGTTTTGATTTTTGGACATTTAATTAGTACATATATTCTATTGACATTTTTTTATCTTTATCTTCTTATCACATCACATAATCAATTATATGAATAATTTGTATTTTATATTTTTTTATCTCCCTATATATGGGTGTCTATATCCTTGGGTGTCCAAAAGGAAATTTTTCTAAATTTTACTCATCCAATGACATGAAATATTGTACGGTTGAGAAGAAATGTGTGATAGGGATATTTTTATCCTTTTGTGAAATATATAAAAAGAGTAAGATTTAATTATGTTTTTAATCTCTTAAATTAGGAGATCTATTTATTTTAGTTCCCTAAATAATTTTTTTTAGTTTCTTAAATTCTAAAAAAATGCTCTTTTTATTTTCTCTCCTAGAATTTGAAGGAAAGAAAAAATATAAATTTTTATTTGAGGAGAGTGACTAAACAGAAAAAAAATTCAAATTTGAGGGGGAAAATGCAAATTTTTAGTTGGGATTCAAACTTAGACTCCCTGATTTAAGGAACTGAAAAATAATTTATTTTTATAATATAAAAATTATAAAAAAAATTATAATAAAAATATAATGAAATCCAATTTTGAAGTTATACTTAATTTCTTAATTCAGTATATTTTTTATTAATAGAGTAAGAAATTATTTTATAATTAATACTAATTTTTTATATAATTTTTTTGTATTCTTTTTTTCGTTTATTCAAATAAACAGATTTCTTTTGTATTTCTTTATTTTTTAATTTTATTTATGTAACACTTTTTTTATTTCTACCCTTCCTATTTTTCTTTTTAATTATGTGTATTAGTGTCATGGTTAATTAGGACTTTAAAAATCACAACTGGGGGCGGTATACAGGGGGGAAGAGTGGAAGCATGCTCGTGGGTCAACCTGCTGCCTCGGGTTATCTTGTTGCTTTGTTGGTCATTTATTTGTTCACCAACCAAAAGCAAGAAAATCGTACAAATTTTCCATATAATTTCAATGCCTCTAGTGTCCTGTATTTCTTGCTTCTAGAAACTCTATAACCTTCCAATTTTAAAATACATGGATTGCAAACGCAAAGAGATGGATTTTATAGTTTACGATAATTTTCAACATCGTAGTTTTAAATTTCTCATTTGGGTGAAGTTTGGTTAGTGAGTTACTGGCCCTACAAAATTACCATCCAACAAGTTCTCTTTCTGTCTCAAGTCTGGCTTTTCTCCTTCTCTATCAAATTCTTAGACCATGCAAATTCTTTTTCTCCTTTAATTTGAGAGTTACATTATACATCTCTTATAATGTTTTGTTGTTATGGGCTTATGTAATACCTTGTTCGTCAATTTTGTCTCTCATTTTTTATTCTATTAGAAAGATGAACCTTTGAAGTATATAGTATTTTTTTTCTTTTCTATTTTCAAAAGGCTGCTATGAAAAGAGGAATTAAGAGGCTTTGGTTTTTTTGAAGGGCCTCCCCATGAAGGCTGGGGTGTCAGCAGTTCCCTTCACAACAATTTTTGAAAGTCTTTATCCCGTACAAGAGGGGGGCGATGGAAAGAGAAAAAAAAAACCAATGGAATAAAGTTCGCTTATATTCTAAGTTCCTCCTCTATTGCTTCAAAAATATTGGACTTTTGAAACAAATTAATGAAATTTTAAAAAAATTAATTAAAAGGTACGTTGTAATTACTTTTAATTTTCATTATCATGTCTCAAAGTAAGCATTGTATACTTTAATTTAACTCAACTTATTATAATTTTACCTTTCCATTTAATATACATGTTGTGCGCATAACTTTTTATTATAAAAATATGTTTAAAAGAAAAAAGAAACTTTTACCAAATGTTCCCTGCAATTAAGGCATAAAAACAAAACAAAAAAACAAAAAAAGGAAGAATGAAAAAGATCTACATAAACTCGTCACCATTTTCAATCCCTTACACTTGTAAACTAGTCGGAGATTAATCAGGGTCAAACCGTACGTACTCTTTGAAGCTTACAAGAACAACATCTATATATCTTCTAGCATTGCTTGCTTCCTATGCTTAAAGAGCTCATAGTCCCTTTTCCAAATATACTATAAGTGCGTTTTCGTCTTTTAACATCTTTTTGTCAAAAAATTATGTGCATATCATGTGCGTGTAACCCTGTTAAAATTAACTGCTAAAATGAATGAAAAAGAAAATTTACAATAAATTGTGTTAAATTAAGGTTAGTTAATTAAACTTCACTATTAAAATGGATGGAAAATAATTTTACAATAAATTATGTTAAGTTAAGGTGTATTAATTAAACTTAATTTGATATAGGAGGATGGAAAGTTAATTAATTAATAAGATAATAGTTAAGGGAAAAAAGTGTTTTTTACCCGTATTTTCCTTGTATTTCATTCCCCTAATAAATCCCCCCCTCAAAAGAAAAATCTTTCTATTTTTTTTTCATTTTTTTAATTATAGTTTCCCGTTATTCAAGTGATACAACAAAGCAACTCAAAGAACGTTACAGAAACGTAATACGTGAGAAAAATTTTAATTATGGACAAAAAAAATCAAATAATTGAATATTGAATAAAAAATAACTATTAATGTAAAATATAATGTTACAATGCATTTTTATTACATTTTCATTTTTTTAACTATTGATTTATTGAGGATAGTGGTTAACAAAAATGATACAAAATTTATCATGGCTAATTGGCTATATAGGCAAGAGTTATAAAAGAAAACTAATCATACTTTCTAACTTGTTAAATCTTTTTTATTTCTTATGACTTCCAGTATCCGAACGCTATATTGGGTATTGGAATAATCTAAATTAAGTTGAGGGAAATCAATATGATGAACAGTAAACTCGATCTCCTCCGTTTTTAATGCCAAAAGTGAACTTTGGTTTATCTAACCATACTAGAATAATGTTTATTTGTATTTTTGAGTGAATGTTAAAACAAATACAATTGTTTGAATCAAATGGTAGAACAATTTACTCCATAAGCAATTTATAAAATCAATATCTCTACATCCTATGATCCCTGGCCAAATAAAAAAAGTCAGCAGCATCTCATGTTAAGATAATGTTCCAATAATTGATGCTAAAAAGTTTAAGGAGTGCAATGTGTTTACACAAAAAAAAAAAAAAAGAAGAAAATGTACGATGCATATAGCAATTAATTTTCTATAGAAACAGGAAATAGTGACCAAAAGAAAGATTTATAGGCATGTCGTATGCTCGTATATCCTTGGACATCAAGGGGTCAGAGTGGAGTGGAGTGGACTCAAAAAAGGTGCAAGAAAATTTGATTCCGGTTTAAGAAAGACAAGAAGAACGACCCTTATTCTCCTACCCTAGCAATACTAAATAGCTGGAATTTTCTATATAATCACCTTTGTTTTCTGCCACACCCTTATATAAAAAATTTGTACGATGGGATGTTCAATTGGAATCATGTTTATCCGCTCCTAGTTTTATAATTAAATAACACTCTCTCTCTCTCAATTATTTCTGCCGTAAATAGACAAGGGTTATCTCAAATAATCAATCTAAGCTAGCTGAAAGCAACAACAACAACATGGGGAGGGCACCTTGCTGTGACAAATCAAACGTGAAGAAAGGCCCTTGGTCGCCAGATGAAGATGCCAAACTCAAATCCTACATCGAACAGCACGGAACCGGAGGGAACTGGATTGCTTTGCCACAAAAGATTGGTATAATACACATACATATTACACACTACTACTCAAATAACCCTATTTATTTTTCACCACCAATTAACTTGTTCAGCAAACAAATTAACTTTTCTTCTCATGTATCTTCATTTCTAAATCAGGCCTCAAACGATGTGGCAAGAGTTGCCGTCTCAGGTGGCTAAACTACCTCCGCCCTAATATCAAACACGGTGGTTTCTCTGAAGAAGAAGACAACATCATATGCAGCCTCTACGTTTGCATTGGAAGCAGGTAGGTCTTACAATATAATCTAACTTAACGAGTGCGATTCAGTTGATAACATAGGCATGTCAGAATTTGCAAAAAGAGTCCAGGGTTAGATCACCACACAACACACTTTAAGAAGGGGTGGAAACTCTTGACGATAATTGTCTTGTCTCAGAAAAAAATACATGTGCGAAAGAAAAAAAGACATATTCTTTAAAAATTTATTAACAATATTATATTTCCAAAATAAACTGAACTTAAGTAATTAACAGGTTTAGTTTAACTGAGTTTGATATTTGCTTGAGCAATGAACCCTTTTGTGACGCAGGTGGTCGGTCATTGCAGCACAATTGCCAGGAAGAACTGATAATGACATAAAGAACTATTGGAACACGAGGCTGAAGAAGAAGCTTCTAGGGAAGCGCCGTAAGGAACTACAGGCACGAAACAAAGGAAACGGTGTCGTTGAGCACGAGAACAATTCCTCACTCTTGCTTCAGGAAAACAGTGCTCAACAATTACATCCATGTTGGCCACAGATTCCTGCAGTGTTGCCACTTTCACCCTACACAAACCAAAGTCCAAGTTTCAACGACCAAGACTCTATTAGAAAGCTTCTAATCAAGCTTGGAGGGAGATTCTCCGATGATTATCAACGCATCCTTGACGGGTTGAATCTTCAGTTCCCACATGGTTCTCTCTCATCAACACAGCTTCTTCAAGAGGAGCAAGTCCATTTTGTTTCTTCTGCAGGGTGCATGAACTCTATTGGCAACAACCAAGTACAGTTTGGTCAGAGCAATGAGTACCGTGCTGAGTTGGTGCAAGGACAAAGCAGTTTCACTACCACTACAATTGGGGAAATGGTTTCTGCTAATGATTATTCTCAAAGGTTATTAGGTGGGTCGTTGGAGTTCTTCTATGGGGAGGAAATGATTACCGATAAGATAATGGGTGGTGCTTGTGCTTCTTCAAGTTGTGGACAAAGTACTGATTGGGGTGAAACCAGTTCTCTGATTTATCCTCCTCTTGTTGCTTCGAATTACGAGGGTGTGCGTCAAGAGATGCCACGAGAATGTGTTTTTCAAGAGTTAAGCTACCCGGGGGCACAATAGCATGTGTACATTACTAGTATTTGTTATCAATTGGTGGAGGTTGGAATTATGTGTATCCAAATTGAAGCTAGCAAAAGGGAATTAAGCTTGTATTTGATTCCCATATAGATAATAAAATCAGCTTGATTTATATATAACTAGCGACATGTCTGCTCTCTGAGACTTTCACATATGCTGATCCCTTAGTGGCCGTGCAGTTTAATTATCTGATTTGTCTGTGTATTATTTAGTTAATCTTGAGAGTCATTTAAATATATCCTTTTATGTTCCAAGTCTAACTAGGTCTTTTGCAGCATTGGACCTAAATTCATGTATACAAACTAGTTCACATTATTACGTACTGGCATGTACTTACTGTTTTATTTTCACACGTTTATTTATTTATTCATCTACCTTCAGAAGATCAAATTAAATTCTAGGTAATCGTTGGAAGGGGCACTATAGGGGCGGTGCCATATAGTCTGCAGTCATCCCTTGATAACATGGTAGGTATAGGTATATGCGACTCTTGAATGCAAGATGGTTTTTTTGGTCAAAGGGCACATGCTACGAAGTTCATTTCTGTTTAGCATTATATTTCTGGCAATCAATAAGTAACTTTTATATTGTTAAGTAACTTTTACGTAATTAAGCAGCTTGTATACATTTCTTAATTCTATATTATTGGCGAGTAGTCTTCTTTGGATGAAAAGCTGTGTTAGACCATTATATATATACTAAACGAGTGGTCTCGAGCTGTGTTGTAAGTTGTAACTTGAAAGTTGAAACTCGGGGTCACTGAGAAAATAATTGGTTTTTTGTACAAAACTTAACCTACCTATCATCATTCTTAAGTCTTATCTTATCACTAATACCTTGTTAGGGATGAGTTCCTCATTATCACTAATATAATATCTAACATCGATGCAGCTTTCCATTCAACAGTAAAAACATCATTAGCGGATTTTACCTATAACGTCTACAATTTAACAAAATATCTTGTGATTTAGAGTATGCGACACCTTGATCCTAGTGTTTAAAACAAAAAAAATGTACATGTAGTAAAAGTGCAATGGTATTGTGCATATGTTGATCAGTTCAAACTACCCTTTGAGACTGTATCTAAGCATGCATTAATTTTTAATCTCATCATGTATTTTATCAGATTAGTCGAAGTACACAATTAGTTATCTTTTAATTTGGACGTACGATATGGTTTTTAACCACGAAAACAAATACAAGTTTCAGTATTTTATATTTCTAATAACAAGTAACAACCACATCTGATCATGTAGCTATGTATATTATCTGCTGGAATGCTGAAAGTTTAAGAAGATTCGTCTAATAATGGTTGTTTGCTTTGCAAGATTGAAATGCATTTATATAGTAAATGCTGCCAAAATCAGATTAATTAGTTTATACTCCATACTTGATTTGTGTATCTTTGCTCAATCGGTCATTGCTAGCTAGTTTTGCATTTGCGGTAAATTCGAGAAATTCCGTTTGATTATATGCTCTACAAACAAGGTATATCCCCCAGGTATTTTATTCTCTCTCCCCCTTCCCCGAGAAAATAATAGATGATATAAACAGTGATGTGTGCTTCAAATTTTAAGACTCATTGATGGATGATGATAACACATGGAGCTTCTAAGAGTTGGTTTCCATCATTATTACGAAAGTCGTTGATTTCTGCGTTACTTAATGTTTGCTTACAACAATTCTCGTTTTAAGTATAGAAATTTTTTTTAAAAAAAAAATCATTAAGACACCATACTAGAAAAGTATTAGTGCGGGTTTTATCATCTTTTACAGTTATATATTGTTTTGAAGTTTATCAAGTTTTTAATACTCAAGTTCAAAAGTTAATTTAAGAACCTGAGTCAACTAAAATGATACTTTAATAATATACTCAACCAACAATGACTGATTTTTATACACACTTCCCAAAATTACGAAAAGTTTTTGGTTTTGATATTTTTTATCAATAAATATTAACTGTTGGTGTATTAATTTTGTTTCCGACAAAAATTTAAACTCAACTTTTTTTTTCTTTTTTTGATTATTATGTTAACATTATAACTTTTTTATTTTATTTTGATCATTACATCGATCCTCACAGAATGGAAACCTCCCATTGCTGATGACTTTCACTTATTCTGCCTATTAGCTTTCAGCTAGTGTGAAAAACAAAGAATAGATGAAACAAAGATATGATTCAGCTTTACATCATCGCTCATATATGGCATCCAACACAAAATATTTAGTCTATGGACCAACCGCTACCATTTTTTACTTGTTTGCTCAAAAGGTCAAAGCAGTCATTGTCATATAGTAGCTCATATATATCTTGGCTGACATATGTGTAGTTGATTACAGTTGTAATGATTTTTAGATGAATTTTTTATCACTATGGATATTGTCTGGTAAGTAATGGTCATGATTTGTTAGAATTGGTTGACATATTTGTGAAACTGGTTAGCTATTATGAGTTTGTCAACAGTTTCAAACTTCGGTCCCATTAACTGATCCAACTTCTTCAATAATTATACTAATTTAATTAATTTCTTAGAATATTCCTCTAAAATCCTCTTTCCTTCCTTTATTTTCACAGCCTCAATTAATGGTGTGAATAAATCTTTTCACTAATAATATATCAACATTAAAGTAACTGATTAGAGAAGAGTATGTGTGTTGCGTAGGACGAGGGGCTTGAGAGTTGTTAAAGTGATTCTAGAAAGAACCTAGTAGCATTTTATTCAATCACATTATAAAAAATGCTCCAATTAATACTTTTGCCTTAGTTCTAATTAACTGATGACACGCACACATAATATCTATAACCATCAGTAACTGAACTTTCAAGTGGTTAAACATTGCACAGCTACATAACTTTTATTGAAGCACGTCAAAGAGCTAAAAAATAAAAAATAAAAAAACATTAAAAAAAAACGCATGCTTAATAAACTATAAGCAATTAGTAATTATTTAGAAAATAAAGTTTATAATATGAATAATTTCGTTCTGTAAAGTAAAAAGGAATATCCCAAAGCCAGAAAAAATATGAAAGAACAATCCTACAACATAAAACAAGGATTTAAAAACTTGACTTGTGAGTTAGGTCATACTATACAGAAATATAATAATTAATAATTGAACAACAAAACAAAACTAATAAACACCTATCCGTGATTGAGGCCATATAGGAAGGGGATGCCCTAAACCTGACAAAAGCCAAACGACGACTTCTCTTATAGCATAATTCATCTGTCATTCTTTTAATAATAAGTCCCCTTCTATCTGGATTCTGAATCCTAAGCAAATTTAAATCCGTATCATATAATCAATTGGAATTTGAAATGGCCTTATTTGTTTATGTTGTGATAATGACACTCACTAACATGTACATATCAAAATTCAGTCTCGCCCTTAGACCTGACAAACATGTTTTGTTCGTTAATTGCATTTCTTGCATTGCCTCAGAATGGCTGCAGACAATTTTTAATGCCGTTTCCAAGATAGCCCACGTTGGCCCACTCTATTTTTTGTGTGTTAAAGGTGCCAAAAATAATATATCATATCTTAGAATCGTGATTCATTCTTTTCTCACCTTGGCTCATGTTATTTAATATCTTCAAAAAAAATAATGCTTGGCCCACTCTATTTTTCGTGTTATTTTTTTAATACCGTTTCCAAGATAGCCCACGTTGACCCACTCTATGTTGATATATTATTATTTTAATGATTTTTACACCAATAACTAATTATAAACGATGCAACCTTAAGACTTTTATCATTTATCTATTTATATATAAAGATAATTTTTTCGTATATTTTTCCTTCTATTCTAAATTTAAAACTTTTAAATAATTATGTTAAAATGTATTTTTTATTCTTATAAAGTTAATATAATTTGAATTTTACCTCTAACAATTTTATTCATTTTTCGTCCTCAAAATATATTCCTTCAGTTTGCTTGTAGCCCTTTGCAACTAACCAGGCTTTGTAACACTTTGTAGAAACATTGCGTTTCCATTTAATTCTATAGACCCACTTAATTGTTACCTATATGCATCACATTATTAGGAGGTAGATCCACAACAATCCAAGTACGGTTTGCATCAAAAGCCTTGTTTCTATATCATCCATTTATCGCTTCAAGCCAACGTTGGTGTATATATTCTAGCTTTAACAAAAGTAGAGGATTTAGTAATGGGGGATACAAACAATGAGAATGGTGTGTAATAACATTAACAGACTTGGTATTCGTCCTGAGTCAAAATTGGTACACTTTGTTCCTTGACAAATTCCACAGTAGAAAATTTATTTTCATCATGTTCTCCAATTGAACTAACTATTCGCAAATGAATTGGTGAATTTTGGCTTAGTGTCAAAAGAATAACCATTATTTTCCTAACACGTCTATAGGGTGATCCAGTTTACTGTAACACACACAAAAGCATAATCATGTTTAAGAAAATGTATATTATTTTCTTCTTCTAAGTAATGAATCATGTTTAATATATTAAATATTCCTTAATTTGCATTCGATAGCAAAACTCCAGTATTTTGAAAAGTAAAATCACGTAATTAAAGCAATACAAATGACAGATTGACACTTATATAAAACTGTTCTCAATACTTGCGATAAAAAATCAGGATTTATTTTTTATTTAAAATATATAAAAATAATAAATAAAGAAAAATAGATTGATGTATCTAGATGCATGAGCATGTTCTTGAAGTAAATTTTTTTTTCAATAATATGAAAATTCTAAATATATCTATATCAAGATAAATATCTATTATCAACTATTTGATTAATAAAAATCTAAAGAGCAAATTCTCTTTCTATTTTTTAGGTCTAAAATTAGACTTAAATTTTTTTAATTTGTGTCTAGTACACTCTTTTAAGGAGGTAGATGCTTCTATTTATAATATTAAAAATATATGGGTTTGAATATTTTTAAAAAGGATAAATTTTATTTAAAATAATTTCATTTCTTTTTATCTTTATATTTGAAAATAAAACTATCTCAGATCTAAATAATCACATGATTAATTACGATAAGCAATCACATGATCTCCTCATATGTAACAATAAAATCTTATTCTTATTTTATAGAGAATTTCCATGCATATAAAATAATACTCTTTGTTTATGTTAATTATATTCTTGGTACTAGCAAAGAATATAATAATGTTCCACTAAAATATTTATTTGATTAAATTAAATTCTTTAATTTAATTATCAAATAAATTATTTTATTTTACAAAGGTTGGAACACTCATTTGTGTGATCCTTTAGGTTCAATACTAAACCGATATTAAATTAATTTACCAGTCAAGATAGACGTCTAATAATACTCCTTAAGGTATTCTAGTAAGTTAACACATATTCTTTTTTCATTCAATTGTCCAGGTCAAAGTCTTAGTTATGTCATAGATATGTCATAGAGCTCAAACTCATTATCTAGAGTTGATAGATTTCTTTTTTATTAATCATTAATTTCACAAGTATTTAATCATATTTAATATTCATTCAATTAGTGTCATGATGCATTAGGTGTCTGAAACTAAAATATAAAAAATAATTTGTTAATTATCATGATAATCTTAAGTCAAAGGAAACTATTATATTTCTTTTTGAAAACTTCCTATTGAATGACATTCACATGTATATATATACAATTTAATAAATAAGATTTATTAATCTTTATTCAATAAAGATGATTACATATATATTGATCTATCTAGATTATTAATGTTTTATTCATAATAATTCAACAATAAAAAATAATTTAAATTAAAATTTTAAAAAAAAACTTTTTCTATTATCGTTATGTTTATCATGAACTTGTCAAATTACCATTTAATAAAACAATAAATATGATAATAAAATTAAAATAATTATTTACTAAAATTGATATTAGATTGAATCTTAAACATACACATAACACAAACAACATCCAAGAATTATACCCAATAAAATAAAATTAAAGAACCCAAGAACTGTTAGTCTTTAAATCTCCCTTTTTGACATGTTTTGAGTAGAATTTCGTTCTTAATCCTTGTGCTTACAATATCGCGTATCCAAACAAAGTAGCCTTCTCTAAATTACCTTAATTATCATGCATATTTATTTACGTTAAAAAGAGCATAGGGAGGTGAAATCCTTACGGTTGATCTCTCTTACGAAACCTGAGTATAAGAAAGAAATACAGTATATATTTAGCACTTAACAAAAAATTAGCCTTTGTATTGTTATCATATAATGCATATTTACAATTTACAATTACATTGAAAATAGGATAAATAGCATAAAGATACATATATCCACTCTATCGCTCAACTGAACTTTCCGGAAAGTCCAATTCCTATTTTCTTCGCAGGTATTTGGAACCCAGATTATCTTCATGATCATCAAAATTGTCCATGCACCACCCCCTATTTGGGGGCACATCACGATGATTCTCACAACATCTGCAAGCCTAACAACTCTATAATTACTTCCCGCCAAGTACCGAATTATCCAAACTCAAACTACGAAGAACTGGCGGCCATGACAAATCTTTTTGGCTAATTTCCTTGCCTGAAAAATAAAAAATAATCATAGTCAAACTATCATATCCTTAATTTCAAGTGAAAGAGAAAATAACCTATGTACTAATTAACAATGTAAAGAGATTTTTTTATATATATAAACAATGTAAAGAGATATTATACTATCATTCAATTGCAAACTGTCATTTATGGTAATTTATTAACTTTTATAATAATTACATTAAAAATTACACCTGTCTCCAATTCTTCTGGAGTTCTAACATGTTCCCTGTCTCCTTGATGACTGCTGAAACATTCGGATTGAGTAGAATGAGTGGCCTGGCAGTATGCTGATTGCACTTGTTCATAAATCTGATCCATTCTCCCACACCGTTCATCTCTCCGATCCATGTCAATAAGAACCTAAAACAACATGTCAATTAGTTTTAAAGGGTAGAAAGAGAAACAACGGAGTAGTGGGAGAAATAGTGAGGGTAAGGGACAGCACCTGTGTTGCATTTCTCTGAAATACTGGGAGAAATCGCTGCCTACAATATTGGTTAAATAGAATGGTACAAATCAGCAGTGGAATGGTAAATCCAGATGCAACTGGTGATTGTTTTAGTCCAAACACCCCAAGTGCAATAACTTGAGCGAAGAGCAACGAAAAGACCGTTGTGTTGTGAGCCAAGGGCCATAACTGTCCCCCACTATCATATTTTCTAATGTATACGTTAAGAATCTGAAAATGATAGTGTTAAATGGAACCTTTTTTCCTTTCATGATAAAAATTAGTTATTAAACAGTAAGAATTCATTCCATGTCACAAAAGGTGGAGTAAAAAAAATTTAGACTGTGGAATTATACTAGAAACAAACTAAAACATTATCACATTTGCTTGCATGCATGGATATATAGGTGTGCATCACTCTATTTTTCCATCTACATAACTCCTTTTAAATTCTCTGCAATGGGAGGGTTTAAGTGAAGAAACTGCCATACAGTAAACCAAATAATCAAATTCTATATCCAGCCTTGGAATCAAGTTCAAGCCATACGTAAAGAGTTTCTACTTTCTGAAGTTGCTGACAAGACCTTAAAATATAATGAAGACAAATTATTTTCTATGATCGTATTCTCTATACGACTGACATCTTTCAGTGACTCAATCTGTTCTTTGTCTTCCAAAGGAAGAGAATTAGATTTACATGTAAGCCATAAGCATTCACTTAAGTTCCCGGTCTTGTCTTATGCTAACAATCCCTTCAGATTATATGATTTCCCACCTTGTAGCCTGATTCAATGTGTACCTTGGTTTGAACTAAGTCCTCTCTGTCTTATGGTTTGTTTCAGCTACATTTTTTCCAGTTAAAAATGGAAAGGGAAACAGTGGTTGCGTGCGTGACTTGTGTCCACGAGATAATCCAGAGGATGCCAGAATAGCAGCTTGAACTCCTAGTGACACATTGATACCGGGCTAAATCATAGGGTGAAACGGCATTTAACCTGGTTAGTGGTTAATTTCACTAAGAAAACAAGGTGACACCAAACTGCGGATTTCTATAAATAATCAGCCCCTTATCTCAATTTATCCCATAATAATTAATTTGATAAATCTCACGACATAAAATTGCTTGGAAACTGTCACCAGATGAAAATATGTTAAGTTATGAATGGATTTCTATGACTAAATGCCTAAAATAAAACAGTGTAAAATAAATATAAAATAACTTATTTACCCATATAAGGTACATGCTTATGCATATATAATAGAAATACACACAATTTAACTTCATGATGAATAAAATTAAGCTGACAAAAACATTAAAGAAGTACTAACCTGGTTCCGGTAAACGAAGTACGCAAGTACAAAGTAAAACAATAAGAAGGGCAATATTAGGGGTGCCAGAATAGAACAGGTGAACCCAAGGAATCCAAACAGTAAGATCCTTGGAACTTCTGTATGGTATGGAAAAGTTAGGTTGCCATTCATCGTATCCTCCTTATACCCGAGTATGAATCTCTGGAACAGATTGCAGAAAAGTGGATAGAGTTGCATAGTTTCAAATGCCAAACTTGCCCAACCAGATGATAAAACATACGTTGTGAAGAAGGTAGCCTATATGCCATGAAAAAGTCACAGTAAAGTGAATAACTAATCATGGAAGGATTAGCAAATCATCTTTTCTAAAAAACTGAAGAGAACAAAAACAGTTCTGTGATGCTCAAATCTTTGATGCAAGTGTAAGTCCACACAAGGGATACGTAATTTACAGTTGGCATTTGCCATCTATGACTATGGGCATATATATCACCTGCACTGGGACAGCCTTGGCAAGTTGGGCAGGTAATTCTGTTATACTACTAAAGACTGCGAGTTGGCTGATAACAGACCCGGCAAAAACATTAACGAAAAACACATTCCAAATTGTGAAGTACAAAAATTTGGTGCATGCACTCCTCTTCCTTCCACTACGAGAAACAGATCCCTCCACTGTTGAAAAGAGCATCATCACTGGTGGAACAGCATATAAAAATAAAACCAAAATCGCACTTGGCAAGTAACCAGTCACCAGCTGCATCACAAATTTCCTGGGAAAAAAAAATACCAGCTCAATTTCCATTAAATTGTACAAGAACATTTAAAGTTACCAAACTAACCTTCCACATCCCATGCACGAATAATAATCATCAACAATTTATAATAATCCCCATTTTACATGAAACGTGGCTCACAGAAAAACAAACTTTTGACATTCCTTGTGTGTAACTCTTCTATTTGAAATGAGATATGTATGGCACTGCACTTGATTTGGAATAAGATTACATGCCTTCTATTTGTTGTAAAGCAATTGGGTCTTTGAATGAGATTTCCTTAGCAGATATGGGGAGGGATTGGGTAGCTTTGCTGTGCTCATTTTCTCTTTTCCCTTCATCGTTTTCATGTTTTTTTCTTATGCCAGGGAGGATCCTTCATCCTCACATCTCTTTGTAGTTTTTTTCTTTGGCTTAATGAATTATTCTTTTATCAGGTAAAAAACAAAGTGCATGTGTGTAAAATTATAAACTAAAATTAGGTGAAGTAGAAGGGCAAACAATAAGCAACTTCAACTAGTATTCAAATATTCAAACACCAGGTCTGCCAAACAAGCAGACCAGATGGCAATAACTAATAAGCTTAATAGAATGGCTTAAAATCTAGGGGGAAAATTACAAAGAATGAATTCTTGGTAAAAAAAAAGTATTTCCACCAAAGATAATACTAATAAAGAATTAAGTCAGCAAGTAGTTACTCACTAAACACTCGTCAACATAGTTAACCAGTTGACAGCGTGTTTGGAAACACGTTCGAGAGCCTAAAACCACATCAATTTTCAAGAATACCTTAAAGCTAAGACAGGCAACATTAACTAGGACGTGAAAATTCACGTCCCCCATCCACAACCAAAACATGCAGTGAGTTGATCAATTCCTAAATGGAAACATATTTATCAAGAATTACAGTTTTGTATTTCTTCTTAAAAGCTTTTTTTGAAGATCTACTCAGCTTTAACAAATTTTTCAATATCATCTATTTATGGGGGCATATTGCAATTACAGGTTTAACACTCTAATTTGTAGAGTTATAGAGTATATAATAAGTTCAGAAATCTTGAAATGTGCAAAGCAAAATTTGTGGTAGGCCTAGGATCGTATATGGATTCTAATATAATGCACCTTTGTTGCTCAGAGAAAGGGTTTATTAAATGAAGCTCCACATTTAATTTATTATGCATAGTTATTTCTTTCAAAATTCTAATCCATAAATATTGGGAAAAACTTGTCCCTTGTGAAAGAGCAACATCTTACTTTTGAAGTGTTCCTGCCAGAAAAGGGAACATTCTCTCTAGCTTGTCCAGTTGAGTCAAGCCTTGTGCGAATGTGACAGGGATAAGGAATACAAGCACGAAGGTGACAGAAGCCACAAATATAGATATCTTACGGATCCAAAGTTGCCTGTATGGTATGCAAAGGTTGGCCCAGTAAACATCCGGTGGTTCAGGAGCTAGGTCTGTGACCCATAACATGGGATTTGATGTTTGAAGATTTTGGGCAACCGTAAGAGCAGCATACCGACTTTTAAAGAACACGAAAGCAGCTGCACATTCCTGTATTAGAGTCCAAAACAAGTGCATGTTTTTTTTTATTAGATGAGCATAAACTTTTAACATCACATAAAATGCGATTCTAGGACCAAAAGAAGTGTGACTCTATATGTACTTCTATAACTACAGTGACCAAACAAATCCCAGTAACGACTGCTTGATTTGTGGCTTAATACACACGTAGTAAATATTACAAGTATTTTAATGTATCAGACCACCAGATCCGGTGGCTCAGAGTCGGAGCCAAATAATAAGCTTGAAATAAAGTCATAAACCAGTGCAAAATATATGATGAACCTTATAACATATTGAACATTTTCACCACTTGTTCCTTTCTTAAATTTCATAGTTTTGGATAGACATTTATCAATCTAATACGCAATAATCTTCTAAGAATGACCCCAAAGGAAACTATTTGTCAGTTATTCGCCCCCAAATAATCCAATCTATGGTATCTTTGTCCAGTTGTCCAAGACCAACTCTCCTAATAATTCAAGCTGTTAGATTGAGGCATTTGAATGCTTCTTCTTTTTTTATCTCATGTTCCCCCTTAAGATAGAGCCCCTAGGACTTGGAGTCTAGCTAATGCACAGACCAACCTTACCATATAGTAAAATTTAATTCTTAATGATAAATAATGGAAACAACAAGATCAAACTCTTAAATAGTTCAAAAAAAGGCTTAAATACTTTGCCAAGAACCAATTCATTCTGACAGCTAAAATGGTTAGGATCTGGTCCAAGAATTTTATTCTACCGATTTAAAAGAATGAAGATCCTTTGATGATGCTTTCATTGTTTTGTTCCTGCAAGTCACATAAGTAACTCGGCTTTTTCTATATTCACATTAAAAGGTAATTAAATATTATGTTGGAGGCCTAGACAAACTATAAATTAGAAATAGTTTAAACTTGTTTCCCAGGTTTAAATTGGACATAGGTCAAACAGTGTGGCAGACGAGATATAATTAAGACAATCACTAAAAATCAAATAAAGATAAAGAGGTTCACATATCAATATTAGAATTAGATCAAGAAACTTCTTAGCATGGTAGTTCACCAGATCATAAAAATGAAAGAAGTTCACATATATTATTAATATTGTAATTATATAAATCAATCCAACCAGAAAATTGACCTTTTTTCTTGCATTTGTATGCAGGTCAGTGTAGCTTGTCCTCCCATGCATACTATCAATGTCATTAGAAATAATCTTAAAAGAATTAGTGGATCCTCCACAAAAGTAACATTGCGTAAAGCTTGGCTTACACGGCAGTTCCATTGAACCACAACTACCACTGAGCATCTTACACATATATTCTGTGTCATCCTAGCAGAAACAGATTAAAAGAAACAAAAGTTTAAACAGGAGTCATGTCAACAGAGAGAAGAATGTTTGAAGTTTATATTATTTAAAAAAAAAAACTCTAAAGATCATAAGTGGTATACAACAACACTAATATCACAAAATAAATATGAAGCATTTCGTACTTGTACTTCTGGAATCATATATAAAAGCCCGATTACCCCCATTAAATAGGAATGACACCATAGATATTAAGAAATCCCACTGACATGATACAAATGAAATCCAATAACTATGACCATGATAAACAATCAGGAACCGAAGCCTGTCATGGACCTTAGTTTCTGTTAGATATAAAATTAGTCAGAAGCCTTCATTGAATAACTTGAGTTTTTTAAAGCATTGGTTCTTAACATATTGCCATAACCTCTACGACCACATGGTCATAAATTCCTAATTGCTGCTTCTATTCCTCTAAACAGAAGTAGAATTTAAGCAGATCCACACTATTAAACTCAAAGGCATCTTGTGTGAGGGGGGCACCTTAAATATAAAATCATTCACAAGTCTTAATCCAATAGCTTAAACTCTTGAAAGAGTTTATTCTTGATAGTTTTATACAGAAAGGATTTACTAATTCTGCATTGCATTGCATCGAAGGGCTTTGATGAAATTTTTGCCATCTCACAAAGGAGATCAAAATTCAGAGTAATGCATATATCAAAATCTTTAAAAAGAAAGGATACTCTATCTCAACTATGTAAAATTCCTGGGGTTTGAAAGATTCCTTCAAAGAAAAAGAAGTACAAGAATAAAGTTCCATGTCCAAATAACCTTATAAAGAGCAAAGCACGAATTAGAAAATGAAAGAAAAACATACAGTTATTTCCATAATAACTCCACATATAAGTTAATCTACTTGAACCAAATAATGGAATTTCTGTCTATCAAATACGTGCACATTGACTATTATGAAAATATTTATGCATGGCATAAACTAAGATAGAGACAAAAATTACATATATATTAATTTGGAAGAAAAAAATAAGACTGTAATCAAAATAAACATAAAACTATTTAAAGTTAAGAGGCAGACCTTCAGTTTCTGAAATGTACCAGACTTGTACACTATTTGGTGCGACAAATATGTTTGTGCGTGATAAAATGCGAAAAACTTCTTCACTGTATCGCAGTATAATTGTTCTGAAGACCAGGGTATTCCTCGAACAAGAATTGTAAAATGACTAGGATTTGGCGACGATGCAGTAATATGTACTAGCCGCAAATTAGTAATGCTCTTGTATTCCTGGATATTATTTCCACTTAATTAGTCATATTCAAAAATTGGAAAAGTAAAGCATAACTTGTTAGGTCACTCTGAAAACAGATAGAGAAATTAATCTTGCAGGTTAATGCAACTCCTTACGCAGTAAAGAAGAGAACAAGCTGTTAAAGTTATGATGTATAACGCAAGACAATGAGCCCAAAGCCTGACATAAAGCAAAAGAATAGAACCTATAAGTAACCAGTTTGTAGGAGTATTCCTGATAAAAATCATTCACTATTCATGTATTAACATCTAAAATGGGAGTGAAAAATCGTAACAAGAATGATTCCAGCCTGGAACAATTCCAGTTGCTGTTTGGAGAAAAGGTTAATCTCTCCCATTTTAATAATAACAAGACTTAATTGCAGTTTCAGTCAATTTAAATTAGAGTGTAAGCAATTTTAGATTTTGAGGCAATAAAACTTTTCTCTCTTTTAAGTTAAGCAAATTTACTCTTATTGTCAATTTTCTTTTATAAAAAATTCTCAAATTATCATTTTCTATCCAATATTTGAGAATTTATGATGGATTTGGAACATAAAAAAATTAGTGAAATTTTAATAAAGTTTGAAAGATTTTATAAGATGTGAAATTAAAGTTTAGAAGGGGAGAATTATTGAACCATTTTTTTCCAGTAAGATTTAATATTTTGGTTAATGATTTTTTAACAAAAGAAGATTTTAAAAAATTTAGTCAACTAAATTATTAAAAATTTTGATTAGAAAATAAGAATTTAAAGATTTAAAGCAAAAGAAATTTAATAACAAAAATAAATATTTACTTAATTGTAAATAAAGAGACTTGAGTAGTGAGAAAAAAATTTAAACTTAAAATCACATATAATTCTAAGTAAAGGGAAAAAAAATATCAAAACCACGGACAAGGCAGATCCAAAAAAAAAAATTGAGCATTATTCATTCTTGCTATAAAACCTGAAGAAATCACTTTCTATTTTCTATTGTGAGTTCATACCACCGAGATCCTTCTATAACATTCTCAATGGTAAATACTTCCAGTGATTCGAAAGGTATATTCTTATGTATTCTGTCCCGACCATAATAATTCACTGGAAGCACTAGAGTAGTGCAGATGACAGCAGCAACAGAAAATACTCGAATACTGAAAGAGAAAAAAGCAATATCAACAATTAGTAAGGCACTAAAGCCACAAAATGGACAATAGAAATTCGTTTACACTTCATTTTCTTTCATTTGATGTGCTTTTAAGTGGGTGATTAACAGCTGGTTTCAATTTGAGTAACATAAAATGGTGCTGAAAGCAAACACAAAAAACTCTTCAAGTAAATAGAATAAGTTGGGCAAATTTGCCATACTGAAATGCAAAAGATGGTGAAATTTCATAAAGGGCCCAACGCAAATTTCAGTTTAGCTTCACCAAAAAGCTATTTTAACTTGATGACTTAAACTGGCATACCTATATCAATTAAGCATCATATATAATCAACAGCAGTATCTCTTCGGTGAGCATGAGTCCCAGTTCCAACTATTATTGTACAAATTGTTAAGCAAATAATTTCTTATGCACGCAGTATAATAACCATCATTACAGATGATATATGTGGGTAGAACAGACACAAATCTGTATCTTATAAAAATAATTCAGATCTTGCCATAACAGTACATGAGATTTTAAGTACTAGCACGGTCCAACAGTACATACATATATGCATTGAATTGTGACTTGCAACAATATCCCACTTCGGACTTTCAGATCACTTTTAATGTTTAGCTTCATTTATTTCAGAAACTCAAGCAAATCATAAAATTGTGGTGCAACACACTTTCAGCATTTTAATAAATATTGATCTAAGACTTTTTGTAGTGCATAATGCCGGTGCCATGTTATCAAAACATGTACTCCTGGCATATGATTCTTGGGACCAGGTGCTTCCAGAAAGTCGAGTTCAAAAACAAAGAAAATATCAAAATAATTGAGCCTAATACCTTACCATCTATTCACTTCTACTTATCTAGAATTAAGATAACTTCACTCAGTTGCTTGGGATCTTGTGGATTTCAGATTAAAACTTATAGTATAACCATTTCACCATAGTCTGCCACAGTATAAGACATGAAGCTTTGAAAAGTTTCAATTTTAAAATGATTGAACAACCTGAACACAACCATTCTGCTAAAAACCACCGCATCCAGGCCACCAGTACTCAGCATTTCATCTTGAGTTGTTTCCCATGCTTTCATTACCCAAGTCGGAGAGGGAACAAATCTTTCCAAACAAAGATCACGGCTTTTTGAACACCGAGATGCTACCCTTCTTCCAAAGTACACACGGACATTGCTGGGTTGTTTCCGCAATACTGAATAGAGTGAAAAGAGCACCACGCACACAGCAATGTTAACTCCAGCAGAAGTTAAAAGAGCAGCAATGTCCATCTCTGCCTACCGAGGCAAACTCAACAGATCTCGTTACCCGAGAAAACAAACATAAGGTATCAAAATCACATCCATCACCTGAAAGTACAATATTTCAATTAATAGAAATGGCTTTCTTTGGACAAGTTCAGGAATACAGCATTGAAATATCCATTCCTTTAATTATATGGTTAAGTTGCACCTGTAATCGGGTGAAATTTACCTTAAAAACAATAGGCAAAAATACAGAGAAGCAAAGGATTTAGAAATGAAAAGATCATTCATATGAAACTAACACACAGATACCAAGACCAATTGAGAGAAGTGAAGCTTAAAAGCAAAGCCACAACTAACATTTGCCGATAAAAAATAAAAATAAAAAACTCGCGCAATTTACCAAAGAAGACCAGAGAGTCTACGTAATTCATAAATGTGGTATTGTAACTAATCTACTTGGTTTTCTTGAAATCAGAGTTAAAGCTGGTCGTGTACGAAACTAAAAGGTAGGATTGGGAAACCTGAAAAACAGAAGGGGCAAAACTTGTGCATTAAATCATTAAGGGCGTGTTTGGGAATCCGTTTGCACCCTGTTAAATGGAGGTTTCGGACATTCCAATGCACAAACATAAAAGGAAAGGGAAGGATAGATTGGCATTAAGTTCAATGGTTTCCAAACACATACTAAATAGTAAAATTAAATAAACTTAGACACCAATAGAAAACAGTTATTTCATAGAATTGACAAACAGACTAACACTGTTTCTGGAACCAATGTTTCATAAGATTTCACCGCGAGTCAAGAGAGTAAGCAAAACAGCATAATAGAGAGGCCCGAGAACAATTGAAGAAACGAAATCACACACATATCAACACTTCGAAATAGAAAACATTTGTGTCACACAAGTATATAACTATACTATTATTCAATGATGATTAATGCATACAACTTGTGAGTAACGTGTGCACACAGGTATTTGTAACGAGGGAAATGACTGGTTGATCAAATGCAGGATTTCTTCGTTGTTACGTAAAACAGGGGAAAAACAAGCACACAAATATTCGAGAAAGAATGTACCTACATAGCATGTACAATTGGTCGCTGAAGGGCGTGGAATTAGGGAAAATTTTGGAAGAAAAAGCACAATGTGGAAGAAAAGAGAACGTAAACGGGCTTCGCCTTCACGGAAAGGCTTTATGCAGAAAACGGTTCAGGGGAAACCCTAACATTTATGCGTTTTGTTTTAATGATCCTCAAACTTGACAAGAGAAGGAGCATATAGTTAAACGTGGAGTCGCTTCAAAAACGTGTTATTTCTCTCTCTCTGTTGGAGCCAGCCAGCACAGAAATATACCTGAGTAACGGATTTTCCACGTGGCTAAACCCCAACGCCAAAATCACCACGAAGTTTTTCTCAGTCTTCTGATACCGTGCATTGCCTTGCTTCTCAATTCTCAAATCATAACGAAATGCTAAGTCATGATGTTAGAAGATAATCTTATATGATTCAAATAATGACAAAACTTATATGTGTATATGTTTGGTACTATTCTTAAATAGTTTGATGGACATGTATATTTAGTGTAAAGCTTTATATATTATTAATTAATAAAAAAGTATTATTAATTTTTTACTAAAAAAATATACAATTAATATGACTTTTAAATTGTTATTGTCTAATTAAAGAAAAGGGGTTTGACTTTAGCAAAACTTTATCAATCTTTAATTACAATTTTTATATTTTAGTTGCTTTTTTTTTTAATTTAGATGCTATTCTTTAATGAGAGAAATAAAAAAGAAAGAAGAATTATGTTATGTCATTTCATCTCAAGCGCTACAGGGAGATTATAAACTTGCCTAGTATTGGACGTGAAACAGTATAGCGCCTAGCTCTAAGTTATCGACACTAAGTTCTAAATTAGAATATTAATATAGGAATATGCAAAAAAAATTAAAGGTTAAATTTAACAAATATAAATTAGCTTCCAAGAATGTAAAATATTATATATATATATATATGCGCGCGCGCGCAATTGAATACCAAAAATCAAAATAAGAGGTTAAATTCTCTTTAACGATTCTAAAAAGATATTACGATTTGGTGGGAGACCCGTTTGCTTAACCATCTCTCAGCTTAAACTTAGTTTATTTCAAGCACATCCAGTTTCAATTAATTCATGCACTGTCCTTGTCACAAACATTTGAAGGCCACAGTAAGAGTAGTTCGTTATTTGAAAGGTAATATTTGATAAGAGATCCTTGTTTGATCGGACCATGATCTATAACTTCATGTTTATTATAACTCTGATTAGGCCTATTGTCCTCTCACAAGACGCCATTGTGTTGTTGGGTTTGATCACCTATATCATGAAAAACCAAAAACTAGGCTATTGTCTCTCATTCATAACAAAAGTTGAATACAGACTTATGGCTATCACAATGGGTTAAAAGGATTTAAAACTCTCTTTGCACGATTTACAAGTATCATCATTTTCCCAACCCATGCAGCTCTATTAGTGTGTTTGTGAAAGCGTTTAAAGGAACCCAACGGAGAAGCAACCCCCACGTTGCTTTGAAGTTTTTGTTTTGGAAAGCCAAATTTTTCCGTTGAACATAGTTTGGATGTGTTTCCAAACACACACTATTTTTTATTAGTTAAGCAGTCATTCACACTGTAGTTAATATGATATTTTCATGGAAGATTAAAGTATATATCGGTGTATAATATTACTTCATTCATGATGAAATCCAAGCTAGTAATATTGTCACTACACATGCCCATCCTTATACATGCAGTTAGTTCTTGTAGATATCTTGACCAAAGTTCTTGACAAACAATTTGATTATCTACTAGGCAAGTTGGGCATTTGAGATCCCCATGCTCTATATACATATTTGCAAATATTTAGAAAGTCATATACATTTAAGAAACAATGTACAAGCCACATTAAGAGAATTCCATTTAATCAGTAGTATATATATATAACAAATAATGTCCATATTTAAGAAATCATAACATCAAAGACTGATTTTAGGCTTCGATCTTTAGGAGGATTTCTTACGGTAATATATTCTAGGAAATCATCATTAATATATTCATTATACGCTTCTCTTATTATTAAGTTGGACAGAAAACAGGCCACATCAACTTCAACCACATTAGTTTTCCCACTTAGCAATGGATCCTCTTAAGACACTAGTAGAGATGGTTGAGTCTGCAAAAGCCTTCATGCGTCGCATTGCAACTTCTAACGTGTCTTGAGACATGTTGGCAAAGCATACCCTGAACCACCCGGGTTCACAGCAGTGGCAAGAAGAGCCAGGAGATATGTTTAAACCAACTTTGCAAAGAATCTTCATCCAAAGCTCCTTCTCTGCCTCAAAAGTGGCAGAGCCTAACAAGTGTCTCAGGTCAACCCAACAGAACAACCCAGCATTGCTTTCCAAACACCTAATCCCAGCGTTTCTCAGGCCAGACACAAGCTTCTCCTTGCGCCTCTTCAGTCTCTTTTGAGTCTCTTCCATGTACTTGCAAGTGAATTTCTTGTCCTTAAGCAAGTTTGCCACCAAATACTGAGTTTGTGAGGACACCAATCCGAAGCTTGACATTTTGGTGGCAGCAGTTACAACCGTTTCGTTGTTGGAGTAAATCATTCCCACACGAAATCCTGGTATGCCAAGGTCTTTGGAGAGACTATAAACTATGTGAATGCGGTTCCAAATGTTATTGTTGCTGACACTAGTAATTCTCTCGTTCACAACTTCTGTGATGCTTACGAATTTGGGTGAGTCGAAGACCGTACCCGAGTAGATTTCGTCGCTTATTATGTGAATGTTCTTGTCAATAGCGAAATCTACTAGGTGGTTGAGCTCAGTTTTGGTCATGGTTATGCCCAGTGGGTTTGAGGGGTTAGTTACTAAGACCCCTTTGATTTTGAGATTCAGTTTTTGTGCTTGTTGATAGGCTTGTTCTAAAGCAGAGGAAGTGATTCTAAAGCCATTTGAGCTGGAGCAATGCATTGGAACAATCTCAACCCCAGTTCTCCATTTTAGATCTCTATCAAACCTGCCAAGTGAAAATGAGAGGCTTGCATGATAATATGTAATGAATAGTTAAGGAGGATTTTGATTTTTTTTATTTAGTCAATGAAATTATAACTTATTGTCTTCGTTGCTTAAATGATGGCAAAGCGATATTTTTATTTCAAGCATTTCAACAATAGTGTGATCTGTGATGTCATGTGATATTTTGAAGAATAATCATCACAAACTTCTTTGCGAGTCAAACATAGAGATGAATCAATATTATAGAAAAGAAAAATATATATGCAAATAAGACATTGGGACTGAAATAAAAAAAATTTGAAATATCAAAATCACTTAATGAAGTGGATGGGCAACAAAACACACGTCATATAACGTTATATATGAGAATAGGTTAAATGGGAAATAAACTAGAGAGAGAGAGAAAATATATTAGTCATTTTCATAATCAACGATCAACTTCGTGTATGAAGTGTAAGATATTCCAAGTTATTGTTATTTAAAAATAAAAGGGAAGTTATACCCAGGATAATAGGGTGTGGGAAGAATGAAAGCCTCCCCAGGATCAGCAAGGCAAAACATCAGAATCTCATTGGCGGGAGTTGCGCCGGCTGTGAGAACCAGCTTCTCTGAAGCAAATTTCACACCATTTCCTCTTATTTTTGCCATAAAGTCCACCAGTTCCTTGAATAAAAAAAAAAAGCTTAGGAACTAAGAATATATCTTATGAAATCAAATATAAATTACGGTAATTTAATTTAAAAAAAAAGGAACAGTTTATTTAAAAAGACAAAATTGCATTTTTTTTATTCTTATTATCTCCAATCTCGATTTTAGTATTCTTTGAATGTATTTAAAAAAAAAATTCATCATCACATATCACGTTATTATTAGATATAAAAAGTTGTGTTTAATAGTTAATTTTATTTTTTTTCTATTTATTCTCTAATCATAACGACATGTGATATAATTGGGAGATTCAATTTAAATAGAATTAAGATTAAAATAAAAGAAGGAAAAAAATATAATTTTACCTTTAAAAAATTAAACAATTCTTCCAATTGAAGTTAAAATTTTAATTCAACAGTCTACGGTAATTTTAAATTTTATTCCATATTTTATCAAAATAAAATAAAAAGCAACTAAAATAACTGTCGAGATTTTTTTATTGATATATATATATATATATATATATATATATATATATATATATATATATATATATATATATATATCAAATTAGTTATGTTACGTGCTCACATGCAACACGTGTCAACACAATTAATTGTTAAAAATGTCAAATCAACAGATTAACTGTTAAAAATTCACGCTGGAATAATATTCCAATATGCTATTAAGAATATCTTTAGATGGTTGCATGCACACATGCAACACATGTCAACACAATTAATTTCATCGCTTAGTTTTAAAGGTCTTGAAAAGTCTTACTAAGTAACATATTTAGTATATATTATTAAATATTTTTAATTACTTAAAAATTAATTATTAATTTATATTTTAATAAATAAATATTTTGTATATAATATTTTAAAATAATATTTTATTTTTATTTTCCTAGCCCCTATCTAACTATATCTATCATTACCTTTTTTTTCAAAAAAAACAACATAGGTGTTATATAATATATATTTTTTGTATTGTTTTCAATCAAAATTAGAGTTTATTTTCTCAATAATGTGTAATAAAAGTCAATAAGAGTCATCAAGATAAAAAAAAAATATTTTTAATAAAAGAATAACACTGAAGTACTCGTAACATTGTACCTTAGTTTTATTGATCTCTGTTTTTTAGTTGAATGTTTTTCTTACCTGACGATCAAGATCAAGTTCAAACAACGACAACAACACGGCCAAAAATCCTCTCCATTTCATCTATTATTATCATTTTAGAAAAAGTAAATGATATTGTTCATTAAATATATATGTATCATGTCTATTTCATTAAGAGAAATGTTAGAAATATATTATGTGATGCACTCTTTTTAACATATTTTATCTTATTAGTTAAAATTTACCACAAAATTTTGTGGATTTAACATCTTTCATTTATTTCCCCCAAAATCTTAATAATGGAATAAATGAATATATAGAAGAAAAGAAATGTAGAAGATTTTAACCCGCAACACCAACATGTAATGTTATAGATGATAGAAAAGTTTTCATATATCATTTAAGAAAAATATCATTGAACAACCTTAGCTTAACAACGTCTGTAAAAAAGTGGGAATTAAGCATAAAACATGAAATGTAAAAAAAAAAAGAATGGTGAATCTATATATGCCCCAATATTATATATAGAAAATTAGATACAATACTACATACGTTTTTGTATTATTTTTTTAATCAAAATCAAAAGTTTTATAATAAAAGTCAATACAAGTTACTAAGATAAAATTTTAATTTTAATGAAAGAATAACAGTAAAAATACTTATAGCATTATACCACGTTAGTTTTTTTTATTTTTAAGTTCAATGTTTTTAGACTTACTTCAAGATCTAGTACAAACAATGATAGCAACACAAACATATTATGTTGGACAAAGAAAAGTCTTCATATGTACCATCTAAGAAAAACATCATTGAACACCTTAACAACCTACGCACAACCTATGGAAGTAGCCAGAAACATTTGAAGAGATGAGATGAAAATAACACGTGATAAATAATATAATAAGAAATATAAGTAAATATAAAAAAATGAAACGTAAAAAATCAAGAATGGTGCATCTATATCTATCTATATGCTCCATTATTTAAAAAAGAAAAAAAGAAAACTTAGATGCAATTAATACGATATTACATTTTTTTATTTTTCAATCAAAATTAAAGTTTTATCTCAATAATTTGTACTATGAAAAAGTGATCAACTTTAGTTTCCAATATAAAAATTTAATAAGAATAACTTATAATTGTACCTGAGTTTTATCTCTCTTTTTTCAGTTCAATGTCTCTCTTAGCTTACTTAAGGATCTAGTACAATATGATATGGCAACACAAACATGTTATGTTGGACGCGAGAAAAGTCTTCACGTACCATTTAAGAAAAATATCATTGAACAGCTAATTAACAACATATGTGCACCCTTTGCAAGGAGAGATATTTGGGAGAGAAGAGAGAAGAAATAGTAAAAGTGATAGGAAATGTTTTTAGTTTCTTCTTCTTTCAATTCTAATAAATGTAATGAGAAAAACTAAAACAAA
>NC_016091.4:3930000-3931355 GCF_000004515.6 Glycine max | reverse complement strand
TTAAAATTATTGGAGGCATCATAGAAGATTTTTTTTAAAAATTCCTATTGTTATATTTGTTGATGATTTGGTATTTTATCTTAAAATTTTATATAGTTAAGCTGGCATGTTTTTATTTTCTGGTATAATAATATGCAGGCTATACAATCGTTCAATCTTGCTAAAATATCAAAGATAAAGTTAGTGTCCAAATCTAAACCCTATAAGTAAAATTAAATTCTTTTGTTATTTATAAACATATTATTAATATATTAATATATAATTTATATTTATAAGGCATGTAGATTGCGGCAAGAAGCTAGGTCTGACATTCCATATTATAGAATATAGAGTATAAACATTAAAGGAATCCTTTTGTTGTTCAATTCTTGACATTATGGAATCCTCGCACATCAGTTGTTGACCGATTTATTAATTAACAACAGCGTTGTTTTGTTAGAAATTTATTGATTTTCGCATAAAAAAAGAAAATTTTTTATTTACTAAAACATTAATTAATTAAATGATTTATTAATCAATTATTTTCTTATTTTTTATTCACTTTTTAACATTAGTTCTCCACGTATTTACCTTTGAGCTGCTATAAATTACTGATAACTTCCTACATCTTTAATATATCATTTAACTAAAGAGTGGATATGGAATAAATCATTTAATTTGGAAAATATTTTTGAGTCACCAACTCACTATGACATTGGTATTTAAGAGTGAATAAAAAATATGGAATTAATTAATTATTTAATTAATTCCATATATATTTAACTATTTTACTCTTCTAAGGTTATCTACATTATATATGCAAAATTACAAATACTTAAATATAATGTACGCACTAACTATTTCTTCTAATAATTTATTTACATTTTTTAAAATATATTCATATTTTCTTTTATCAGTAAGAAATTTGTAACAACGAAAAAAAGATTACAATCTTATTAAAAGAAAAACGCTTAAAAACAAACTTTAGTCTGTCACAGAGTAAATTAGAAATTGACTATATAAAATTTTAGCTACTGCATTATTTTAGCAAAATTTTGGGAACATTGATTTTACATATAGGGACAAGGCAGAACTACCTTATTGCTTGCTGTTCCTAGAATTTTAACAATATCAAATAATTTCCTTGTTATTAATATATATATATATATATATATATATATATATATATATATATATATATATATATATATATATATATATATATATATATATATATATATATATATTATATATAGAGAGAGAGAGAGAGAGAGAGAGAGGGCGAGAGCGCTCTATATATATATATATATATATAATAAGCGTAATATTTAAAGTGAGTGCTTTAAAATTAGATAGATTAAAATCACATTATTTAA
>NC_016091.4:3870985-3929662 GCF_000004515.6 Glycine max | reverse complement strand
AACCGAGGTTTCTATCAAATAGCTCCTAATCTATAATGGGATCTTAGCTACATTTGTTATTTATTACTAAAATATTTTTTTTAGTGTGTATCATGCAATTATTTTAGGAAGTGCCATATGTATTCTAGGTTGTTTAAAATTGGGAAAAGTTGGTTGTACAAACAACCATTCCCTATTAATTACTTAGCATTTGTGTTAAATCTAGAAAAGAGAATATGAAATGGTGACAAGATAGAATCTTTATGAGTTAAAAGAAGCTTGTTTATAGAAACTTTCATTAGAAGAAAAATTAATTAAATTACTTAAGATGACATAAAAGTGAATTGCTTATATGAAGAGCATTAAAGATGTGTTGAAAATATCTAACATGTGTGATTTGAAACTTTTTTATTTTAAGGTTTTGTTTGGCTCAACTTTTTTAACTTAAAAAAATTAAAGTAAAGCTTAAAATAAGAGGTTTGAAAATAAAGTAAAGTTGTTTGGAATTTTTTTAGTTTTAGTTTTAAAGCTTATTTTAAGCTTGAAGTTGTTTGGTAAAAAAAATAAAAATGTAAATTTGTTTAAAATTAATTTTCTCACATAATAAAACAATATATTGATTAAAATACAAATTTATAGAAAAATATTAAAAATACATAAGTTTATTTTTGTTATCATTTGATGATATAAAAATTAAGTAAAAGTATTAAAATATATAAATATAAAGCTTTAATCATAAAAATGTCAAAAGAATATTTTAATTAATAAGAATTATTTTTAAATCAGATTTAAAATATGTTATTATATATAAATTTGTTACATAAATTTAAGCATTAATTTTTAAAGATAAAATATGTAAAACCTTCTTATTAATCTTCAATAATATTCTTTTTAAGATAAAATATAATTTGTTTACACAAAATTCAATAAATAATTCAAAAATAATTTAATAAACATATTATTGAGATGACGCTATCTTGAACTAAAATAAGAAGTGACATAATTTGGTGTATTATAAATAAAAAATGTTATATTTTTAGGGATTAAAAATAAAAATAAGATATTTGCAAGGGCAGAAAATAAAAAATTTGACAACTATTAATCAACAATTGATAATTAATGATTGATAAAGTAACTTGGTTTTGAAATCGGAGACAAAAGACATTTTGTTAATGAAATGTAAGGATATAGATATAAGATTTAAGAATTAATTTGACCATTTTCTATATGTTTGGAGCTCATAACAAATAAACCTAAGGTGGCCTACAACTGGAATCAATTTGGAAGAAGTTAAAGTGAAAAGCAAAGTCTACACATGGGATGCACTTGAAAACAATTTTTCAAGTCAAATTGTTAGTGTCGTGGATTCCTAAAATGAGAGTAGTGTGAGTAGTTATTGTAGAAAAATTATTAATGTTGATTGCACCGTATAAATAACTCAAAAACACAATGTAAGGTTCTCAATTAAACTAATCAATTTTTTCAAATTATTTTTTATTTATCAATCAAATTTATCTTAATATTTAAATATTTTTTTTGCAAATATGTCAGTTTTTGTTTTAATTATACTTTTTTTATTTTTAGTCATTATAAATATGTTATTGTCTATTTTTATTTCATAATATTATTATGATGATGTAATATTTTTTATCATATTATCATTTATCAATATAATATAATGATGATGTCATCATGATATCTTATCGATGTCATTATTATTTATCATATGTAAATTAATATTGTTGAGATAATCAATTATCAATTGAAATAAATAAAAATGACATCAACTGAAATCAAAAATTGAAATTTTATACGAACTAAATTTAAAATAAAAACTTTAAAGGATTAAAAAAATTATTTATAAGAATCAAAAGGTTATTTAAGTCAATAAAAAAACTCCTTAATTCATAGAGATTAAAAGGTTATCTAAATCTTTATATAATAATTTTGTATATTACAATTAATATATTAGATATCTATTACATCACTAAGTTTTTGATTCGGATAAAATTAGATTCAGATTCTTACTTAAGATCTTAAATTTAAATCTTGTGAAATAAAAAATTATTAAAAATAAAAATTTCAGTAAAAATAATTAATATAATAAGATTTTTGATGAAAAATAATTATCAATAAAATCTATTGGTACTTCACACTTAAAAACATACTTATAAAAGAATATTAAATACATGAAAACTCGAGTGTTTAAATTAAAAAAATATATCAAAATTACTTTCATTCAAACATAAAATTCAACATATAAAAAATAAATTTTAAAAGGGTCTTAATATAACTATTGCTTAAAACCTTTAATATTTAATACACTTACCTGATATGATTTAACGTTATATATTTTCGTCGCTTTTCACACTACCCAAATCGCAGGGTAGAGTTACACATACCATAGTACCATACCCAAGAGCCAGCAAATATAGTAGTGGAGTGTCAGGATGGGAAACTACACAAGTTGAAGTATCTTCATTCAAAAAGCTCATAGCAATATGCTTGAAATGGTACAAATAGTTATCCTTATCCCATGTCTTTTCAACCAAAAGTAATATGACGAGATGGTCGAATGTACATAATTAAACTAACATAAAAAGTTCTTTTATATATATATATATATATATATATATATATATATATATATATATATATATATATATATATATAATTTAATTGGTGATATAATATGATAAGAAAAAAATATTGATTAAATTTTTAAAAAAATTTATTATCAAAATATAATCACTTTTTTTTCTTTTATATTCTCATGACAGATATAATAACAAATGCGACTAGTTTCTTCATTTTTCTTTTCAATGTTTTTGACTTTTGCCTCATATTTCAAGATAAATTCTCTAAGCAAATTATGAAGGCAAGGACCATTCGAGTAATAGTCCCTTTTCAGTTTCCGAGTTTGAGTACTTTTCTGAGAAAGGTTTCTCCAATATTTATCCTGTTTTTCTTCCACAAATTCGGAAACCACTTTTCTTATACGCATTTTTTCATGACGAGATCTACACCGTGGTCCCTAAAGTCAAGTGGTCTTTCCAGGAATAGTAAGATACACTTAGGAAAATAGGTTTCTGTCTATTTTATTATATAATTATTTTTTTAAAAAATGTAAAATGACTATAATATCCTTTTGTTAAAATTGAAGTTGACAATGATACCCTTTTATAAAAAAGTTGATTAATCGGGTAATTTCCAAATATAATCCTTTTATTTATTTGCATATTGTATCATGATTTTAGCTATGAAATCTCCATATCAATTTTAAAGGTATCATTCGTGGACTCTGAAGGTCAATATATTATTGTTGGGATTTGCATTTGATGATTGAGTTGGTCAATTGAGTAGATGGTCCATATTGTCTTCGACGACATTGTCGTTGTCGTTGTCCTGGACAATATCTTGGTTTGCTTGGTTTTGTCTCCATAAGAAATCTTTGACAATAGATCATGTTTGTATGGTTGGATCGAGAACGTGATTTTCATCCTTCAAGTGAGTTCATGCGTGGTTCCCCTTTCCTGAAGTAAGGTTGTTTGGCTTGTTAGGGTCCAAGTATTTTTTTTTTAGATTTGTTTATCGCGTGAAAATTATAATATGTAATAGATTGTTTGAGTGTGATTAATGCTTCAACCCTCACCCAATAATGCTTCAACCCGACAAACAATGGCTCATCTTTCCTTTCGTAACCTCTCACATTCAATTACAAACTTCATGCACCCATGCAAATCAAATGCCAAGATTCCAACCGTAAACTCAATCTTATACATCAAAACCCCTTATCGGATGAACATATCATCTACCGTCACCTTTGTTGATATATGTTGTAATTCAGTTAGTTAGTTAGGAGTTAGTTAGTGATTCATTTTGAAGTTAGTTTGACAGCTATGAAGTTTGGTATAGCTACATGTGCAGTGTGTGTAAAAATAATAGTGATCATCAATGAGAAGTATGAGAGTACAAAAGTTTTAGTTCAGAATTCTAAGTTTCTTCTATTTTCTCTCAATCAATTCCTTCATCATCTTCTCTTATTCTCTAACATAGAGTGGGTGAGTTCATAGTGTGAGTGTGTGTGAGAACTTTATTGCTCCAACAAACTGGTATTCAGAGCTGAGGTTCAAGATCCTTGGATATCGAAATTGAGATGGCTTCCTTGAATAGAAATTTTCCAGCATCTATGCCTGTTCTCGTAGGCAAGAACTATGATGATTGGTGTGCTTAGATGAAGGTAATCTTTCAATTTCAAGATGTGACAGAAGTGGTGCAAGAAGGGGTTCAAGAACCTGACAAGAACCCAACTGATGCACAGAAGGTGGCTCACCGTGATTTGATGAAAAGAGATGCAAAGGCATTGTTTATTATTCATCAATGTGTAGATGTAGATAATTTCCAAAAAATTAGATCTGCTGATACTGCAAAGAAGGCATGGGATATTCTAGAGAAATCCTATGCAAGGGATAGCAAACTCAAGAAGGTGAAGTTGTAGACCTTAAGAAGGCAATATGAACTTCTACAAATGAGTGATCAAGAAAGAATTGGTGAATTCTTTTCTCCAATCTTGGCAATTACAAATCAAATGAATGCTTATGATGACAAGCAATCAGACTTGGGATCATTGACAAGGTATTAAGAATCTTGACACCAAGATTCGATCATATAGTGGTGGCAATTGAGCAAGGCCAAGACCTTGAAGAAATGAAGATTGAAGAATTACAAGGAATACTTGAAGCTCAAGAGATGAGGCTCAGTGAAAGAAATTCACAAAGATCAACTGAGCAAGCTATGCAAGCCCAAACAACCAAAGGGAACAACTATGATGGTAGTAAAAATAAGAAGCGAAAGGGAAATTGGAAGAACAATAAGTGGAAGGGGTCAGGTGAGGACTTCATTAGTTCTGGAAATCATAACCAGAATGAAGAAACTAACAAGAAAAGTGAAAGGAATCACAAAGTGGGCAAGAAGAAATTCAACAAGAAAAATATTCAGTGTTATAACTGTCAGAAATAGGGACATTTTGTAGATGAATGCAGAAATAAAAGGGTTCCAAGAAATGTAGATGAAGCTCAATTGGCACAAGATGAGGATTCTGACTCTTAGAAAGTGTTACTAATGGCAACTACAAACTCAAAAGAAGACAATGTTAATTTGTGGTATCTTGACACAGGTTGTTCCAATCACATGACTGGACATAAAAAGTGGTTTGTAAACATTGATGATAAGGTGAAGAGTAAGTACAGATAATAGTTATGTAACTGCAGAAGGCATTGGAAAGGTGATGATTCAGAGGAAGGATGGACAACATTCATTTATCAATGTGCTATATGTTCCCAATATGAAGAATAATTTGCTGAGTTTGGGACAATAGCTAGAAAAGGGCTACTTAATGTAGATGGAGGACAATCAAATGAAGATATTTGATAGCAATAGGAGGTTGATTCTAAAGACCCTTTTTACAAGAAACAGAACATTGAAGATTGGAATTCAAATTGCAGAATTTCAATTCTTGGCTGCTTCTATAAGTGATGAAAGCTGGATGTGGCATCACAGGTTTGGTCATCTAAATTTTAGGAGTTTAAGTGAATTGAAAAGTAAGAAAATGGTTCATGGTCTCCCTCAAATTGAGATACCAAAACATTTGTGTGTTGTGTGTCAAAGCAACCAAGGAATTCTTTCAAGTCAAAAATTCCAATCAGATCCAAAAGAAAGCTTGAAGTGATCTATTCTGATGTGTGTGGTCCTTTTGAAGTGAAATCCCTAGGAGGTAACAGTTACTTTGTGTCATTCATTGATGAATTTACTAGAAAAATATGGATCTATCTCATTAAGCAGAAAAATGAAGTGTTTAACATCTTTAAGAAGTTTAAGTTGTTGAGTGAAAAGCAAAGTGATAACGTAATCAAAATGCTTAGAACAGATGGAGGTGGTGACTATAACTCACATGAATTTCAAGTATTTTGTTATGAAGAAGGAATAATTCATGAAGTGACATCTCCCTATACACCTCAGCATAATGGTGTTGCTAAGAGAAGAAATATAACCATTCTAAACATGGCCAGGAACATGATGAAAGGGAAGGGAATGCCTTATTACTTATGGGGAGAGTCAACTTCTACTATTGTGTATATTATGAACAGATGTCCCACTAAGAGATTGCAGGGATACACACCTAAAGAAGCATGGTCAGAAAAGAAGCCTAGTGTGAGTCATTTCAAAATATTTGGTTCACTGTGTTTTAAGCATGTGCCTGAGCAGATCAGAAAGAAACTTGATGACAAGGCTGAACCAATGATACTCATTGGATATCATCCAACCGGTGCCTATAAGTTGTATCATCCTAAAATGAGGAAGGTTGTGATTAGTAGAGATGTCTTGATAGACGAAACAAAAGGTTGGAATTGGGAAATAAATGTTGCTGACAATGGTGAAAGAAAGGTGATTGTGAACCTGACAAACAAAGTGAAGATGATGTACCATCAAGTGGAGAGCAACTCAGAATGTCACAAAGAGGGAGACAAGTACCATAAAAACTCAGAGAGTATGAATTGTATCCTGATACAACAATCACTACAGAAGGGGATTTTGTGCACTTTGCTCTACTTGCTAAATTGAAACCAATGAGTCATGATGAAGCCTCACAAAGTTCACATTGGAGAGCAGCTATGAAAGAAGAATTGAGATCAATTGAGAAGAACCAAACTTGGGAGTTAGTCCACTTACCTCAAGAAAAAAGACCAATTGATGTGAAGTGGGTCTATAAGACAAAAGTAAAGCCTAATGGAGATGTATCCAAGTATAAGGCAAGATTAGTAGCAAGGGGATTTCTGCATAAACATGGCTTGGACTATAATGAGGTTTTCGCTCTAGTTGCAAGACTTGAAATTGTTAGGCTCATTGTGGTAGCTGCTAGCAATAGAAACTGGTCTCTATATCAACTTGATGTGAAGTCATCATTTTTGAATAGGCCACTTGAACAAAAAGTTTACATAACTCAACCACCTGGTTATGTAGTGGCAGGACAAGAGAATAAAGTTTACAAGTTGAATAAGGCACTATATGGCCTTAAGCAAGCTTCTAGAGCCTGGAATATGAAAATTGATAGCTTCCTAGTCCAACAAAATTTCACCAAGTGCACTACTGAGCATGGAGTTTATGTTAGAAACACAGATTCTGGTGAATTTTTTATAATATGTCTTTATGTAGATGATTTGCTAGTGACTGACAGTAGTAAAGAAGATATGAGAGTGTTCAAAGGAAGAATAATGGAAGGATTTGAGATGTCTGATCTTCGAAACTATCATACTTCCTGAGTATTGAATTTGTTTCTACTAGTAAAGGAATTTTCATGCATCAAAAGAAGTATGCAAAAGACATTCTGAAGAGGTTCAATATGGAGTGCAATTTTGTGATCACACCAACCGAAACTAGAATCAAGCTGCATATAGATGGGGATGAGAAAGAAGTTGATCCTACCTTGTACAAGCAAATTGTAGGCTCATTGAGGTACCTATGTAACACCAGACATGACATTGCCTATTGTGTTGGATTGATAAGCAGGTTTATGGAGAAACCAAAAACACCTCACTTCCTGGCAGCAAAAAGGATTCTGAGGTATATGAAAGGAACATTGGATCTTGGCATTTTATATCCTTATAGTCAGAAGAATATAAGAGAAGTGTTTGGTTATAGTATTTCAGATTGGTGTGGTGATAAGGATGATAGGAAAAACACTACTGGATATGTTTTTAAATTTGGAACATCACCAATCTCTTGGTGCTCAAAGAAGCAGAGTGTAATTGCTTTGTCAACATGTGAAGCAAAATATTTGCTACTGCTATGGCAGCTTGTCAAGCTCTATGACTGGAAGCTTTAATGAAAGAACTAAACTTGAGAGATTGTAGTCCTATGAGGTTGTTGATTGATAACAAATCAGCAATTGATTTAGTTAAGCATCCTGTGGTACATGGCAGGAGTAAACATATTAAAACCAAGTTTCATTTCCTGCATGATCAAGTGAGTAAGGAAAAGATTGTATTGGAGTTTTGTAGGTCTGAAGATCAAATTGCAAACATACTAACTAAGCCATTGAAGTCTATCAAGTTCAAGGAATTGAGAGACAAGTTAGGAGTGACATCTGTGACAAATATGAATTAAGGAGAGATGTTGATGTATGCTGTAATTCAGTTTGTTAGTTAGTGATTCATTTTGAAGTTAGTTTGACAACTATGAAGTTTGTTATAGCTACATGTGCAGTGTGTATAAAAATAATAGTGATCATCAATGAGAAGTATGAGAGTGCAAAAGTTTTAATTCAGAATTCTAAGTTTTCTCTATTTTCTCTCAATCAATTCTTTCATATCTTCTCTTATTCTCTAACATAGAGTGAATGAGTACGTAGTGTGACTGTGTGTGAGAACTTTATTGCTCCAACAACCTTCACCAATGAAGACATCATAAACGAAAACACCCCAACAACATAATGCTCCACGTTGGGCGTAGAGGGACCAAAATGGGAAACACACAACCAAGAATAATTGTGTAAACAAACAAAACATTTATGTAAAACTGACTTTAAAAAATAAGAAACTAAGATATTATATGAGAAGTAGGGCATGGTGACATATCTCATTTGTCAAATATAATATAATATATCCAACCCTATATAACATCCTAATCCATTAAAGATCACTTAAGTTAGTGGTCCACGCTAAATATTGTCTTTTTTCATTAATATGCTCGGAACATTAATCTTTAGATTCATACATGCAGTGACAATTATGAAATTATATATATATATATATATATATCATTTTTTTAATGTTTCAACTTTAGTCTTTTTTGGAGAGTATAACTCATTTTCCACCTTCTCCAACTACCTTACTCTAATTAACTTGTCATAATTTATCTAAGAGAAATGTTTTTTCTTCTTCTTTGTTGACAGATTATTTTTCTTCTTTTACTGTTTCTATTGTTTTATACAAAAAATCTACACATATAATGAATCTTAAGCCCATATAGACATAATTAAATTAAAATAACAAAGTTAATAAATAAAGAGTGCACATATACTTACTCCAAATGTTGCGCTTGCAATAGTTTGCTAATTGCTATTTGCCAAATGTCCTCAATTAACAGGGGACCACCCAATCGAGACGAACTCTCTTGGCAGGTGCGTGTTGGAATATATATATATATATATATATGATGAAGAATTTTTACTGCTAATTTTTTATAATTATTTTTCATTTTTATTATTTTTTTAAGATTTAATAATTAAACTTAATTATTTATTACAATCATTAAATCTTAAAAAAAATAAGAATAAAAAATAACTCTTAAAATATTATTTTTAAGTAAATACATTCATCCTATATGTATAATAAATGTAGTATCCTTGTGTCACTGGTTAATTAACTTAAAATAAAAAAAATTATCAGGAAACTAAAAATTGTCATATATATATATATATATATATATATATATATATATAGACGTTGCACTTGAGGCACTCAACTCATCCCTCAAATCAATGTCGGCCATTCATTCTGTCTCTTGTCTTATAATGACCGTCTGTGAGTGCTACATAGTTACATTATTGCTTATAATATTTGTGGCTTACCTTCTTCAACCCCACCGTGTTAGAAGAATTAGTTTTTTTTTCTGGATGACATGTGTTAGAAGAATTAGCTAATTGATGCGCAACAATAATTACTGAAGACATGTTAACATTCCCTGCATAAATGCCAACTATAATGTGTCATCCAATTAAGGGATAATACAAGACGTCGTCTCTAGAATTTTCATAAAACAACATTTAAATTTCAATTATGTGTGTGGCTGTGCAAGCATGAGTGAATGTAAGTGTACTGTTAGGATTCTGTGGTTGATTTTGATTTTGAAGCTGTCTTAATTGAGACACATTCCCTTTGTTTAAAGTTTGAGGTGTATAAATGACAATACTTTTCTCTGACATGATCGATTGAGATATCGTGAATAGGAGGTGAGCACCAACAAAAATAATACTCTAACTTAAGTTAATTAATAATGATTTTACTAGGGTAACGATATATAATATGTAATAAATGCTTACTTAACATTGTTGACATTATCTATACTCATAAGAGTATGGAATGTATTGAATTTCTTGGCACAATGCCCGGGACCTTTAAAAAGAAATATTTCCATATTTCTATTGTAACAACAAGAAAACTTAGCTCCAGGTTGAAGTATGTTCCATTGTACCTAGGTGTATTATAGTGCTTCTGTACCTAAGTGCTAACAATCATTGAGGTCAAAGTTCGAAAATTGAGTCGGTTCTCTCAGTTGGTCAAGGTGTCAAATTATTTAGATTGGGACTTAAGCCTAGTTCAGAACAATTGTCTCACAACCTTTTTTTATGAGTATGTCAAAATAATTACAATGGACATGCAATTGAATATAAACAAATATTCTTTTCTATTTTTGACATGGAAATATTCAATTTATATAATGCTTATTGATAAATAGGTTCAAAAGTTAACAAGTAATGATATTAATCATATTACAATTATTGTACCAATAATAATAATAATAATAATAATAATAATAATAATAATAATAATAATAATAATAATAATAATAATTTCATATAAATGACACTCAAATAAAATATAATAATTTTATTACTATAAATTCATATCTTAAATACTGATAAAATGAAATAAATATAGAATATTTTTGGTTAAAACAAATAATTGGTATTATATTTAATATCTAATAATCAACATTGGTGTCATATTTTTAATAAATGAATTAAATGTATGATTAAATTGTTCATATTAATCATGATTATCATATAATTTTGGTATTTGTAAGTTAATAATATAGATTTTAAAATATATGTCACAAATAATAGTAATTAAAAATAATGATTTTATAAATATGTGGTTAGATCTGAAATAATTCATAATATTTTATTTTAATTAATAATTTTTTTAAAGTTTTTGTTGACTAGATAACTTCCCTGACATGTGCTTTATATATTATCCTAGTGCTTATACGTTAATAATTTATGCAAAAGTCTTTATTGTATCATTAAATCATAAAATGTGACCGTTAATAAGTTTATTGAATTTTATAATAATTATTTTAAAAAGTCATACTTATCATGATTTAAGATTGATTGATAATTTAAATTTATTTACACTAAATTAAACTCTTCAAAAAAAAAATAATGATGATGCATTTTGCGTTTGTGATATAATATTTTTTTGGATATTTTAATTATCAAGGCTATAAATTTAAATTAAAAATATTATGAATTATTTATTTCATTCAATCGGTTGGTTACAATTAGAAATAACAATAAATAATGAAAGTTATTTATGGTGGAGACCTCTATGTTGAATACAACCATTTCTAACCAAATCTTATATGTTCAAGAGAAATATTATATAATGAATTTTTTGCTATTTTAATAATTTATATGTTTAGTGATACAAAATAATATTGAAAAATAAAATTGTTTAATAGTATTTATTCTCAATTTATATAAAATTAATTGAATTTAACTGTGTTGTATAACCAAAGTAGCCTATTTTTATTTTAAAGTAGGTCAACATTTATAATTCTACAAAAAATACTAAAATTATTATTACTTATTTATATAGTATATATATTAATTTATTATTTTTTGTCATTTTTATCAAGATTGAGCAATAATTATAATCAACAATAAATTAATTTTATGCTGTCTTAATATTTAAATAAAAAAAACTAATATGTGAAAGTTCCAGCTTTAGCTTTTATTATTAAAAAAACAATTCTAAAACTTCGATAATTATAACAAGCTCGTCTTAAGAAATTCAAGCACATATTTAGATTATTTTGTTTTTAATATTTATAAATAATAAAAACTTTCAAAATATTTACAAGAATACTTTTAAAAATAAAAATATTTTTTATATGTACTTATAAATGTCTCCATTCTCCAATATCGGAGGCAATATGGGTGGGGGACGGAGAAGTAAGAACCTTTTAAAGACATGCATGTTGAGACTTGAAAGTTACAAGATAGTGGTGTGCCATGCAATTCCCACGTGAACTTTTCCCTAAATCACGTGGCTAGATGCTCAGTTGCAGCCCCAGCATTAATAAGACTATATGTATAGTACATTTTACTTTTCTACAGTAGACGACGGGTACGGTGCAATTCATAAATTAAATTAAGTTAAATAATCCAGTACAAAAAAAAATGACATCTTGTTATTAATATAACTTTTTTATATTAACAATATATCAAAACTATTTTTAATAATTTTAAATGCTAAATTGTTTATACTACGACAAAAATACAGTTATCGACTATCGAAAGTTGTCAATAATAGTTAAAAAAACATTGCTAATGTAAACGTAAAATATTTAATTATTAATGACTATTAATTTGTCAAACATATATTTATGGTCAAATTATCAATAGATATTACATAGGGTGGTAAAAAGCCAATAAATTTTAATCATTATTAACGGCTAAATTACTTAAGAAGTTACCGACTGCCAAGCTATATATGCAGGAAATATGATCAATGAGCAAGCTATTCTAATATTTTGTTTATGAATTTTATGTATTTCATAAATATATTATAAATTAAAAAAATAAAATGAATAAAAATATTTTTAACTTTATATATATATTTTTAAAAAGGTATTGTTAGTTATAAATGATAAATAGTTTTATAATAAATATTTAAACAAAATCATTATAAATAATATCATCATAGGTAAGTTAACCATCAAATATTACACTTGATATGATATTTATGTGATAAAAAATTATATAAAATAAAAAATAATATTTTTTTAAAAATTGAACTCATGACCTTTTATTTAAAAATAAAACAATAAATTACTTAACAATTTATTTTGTTCAATAAATTTTATAAATACTATTTTACATTAGTCAAGGGTTATTAAAAAAAATTGAATTATAAAAAATTATAAAATAAAATAAAATATTTAATATTTAATTTTACATGTATTTTTTATTATAAAATTTTATTTAATATAAATAAATAAATTATTATATATATAAACTTTGTAACCCTCGTTACCCTATTCAACTAATTGAACTAGTCACCTTGGTAAGAAAGAGTTGCTTCAAACCCGAGGAAGTCCTTCAGTACTCCCAAATCTTTAATTCCGAAGTGTTGATCAAGAGGGGACTTGATATGGCCAATTTCATCAAGTGAATTGCCCAGCAAAACTATTTCATCAACGTATATCAACAAGGCAGTGAAATTATGATAAACTCATGATTTTGTGAATAAGGAGTAATTTGTTGTAGCTTGTATGTATCCAAGACAAATAAGCAAGCTGGACAACTTTTCATACCATTTCCGTCTGGCTTGCTTTATGCCATATAATGGCTTCAAAAGCTTAGATACTTTATTGTTGTCCTTGCAATCCACTCCTTCCGGCACTGCCATAGTGCCATATATACTTTATTGGCTTCACAATAGGCGGTTTTTCTCAATAATTCTGTATGTGTGATTTGCTTCCAATGCCTTCAATTCTGTATTCATGCCATCAATCCAGCAAGCATCTTTGGCAGCTTGGCTATATGAGGTAGGTTCTGTTCTGTAATAGTAGACAAGGACAGGGCGTAACTTTTGTGTCATGGGGAAAGATAGTCATATGAAATGTAAAGGTAAGTGGATAAGGTTATGTTACTATTTCAGTTTCAAGTCCAGGATCTGTTTCATTCCGATTTATTAGTGAAAAAACATCAAATACGGTGTGCTATGGTTGTGCAAAGAATTACTTTTCTAGTTGAAGTTAACTTTGATGCAAAAAGGCTCTTACAGAAAAAGGGGGGGGGGGGGGGGGCACAAATAAATAGCATAAAGCCTTTTTAATCAGAAAATTATTGACTCATGAAAATGAAGAACCATTTCTATATTTGGATTTAGAAAACTGCAACTGATATGCAAAGATTTGGGGAGAAAAAAACTGGTTATGGAATACAGGACAGAATGTGACATGTTTTCATTACTAGAATCCAGACTATTATATGTTCAGAACAGGGAGTGAAGAATAAGCAAGAGAAAGAACTTCCTTTTAGTTTTCTAGTCTAACATAGAAGTTAGCATGAAGATTTGATTATTCCTCATTTTGTATCAGCGATGATTTAGAGGTAATGTAGCTAGAGTAAAAGCAAATGCGGTCGTTTATCATTATACCAGATTAATCCAGCATATATAATGAGATTCAATTTATATCTCAAGGAAAAAGGAGTATCCCTTTAAGTACAACAATCACCGCCAATACACTTTAGATCACCTATTCAACTGATAAATTAGTTAAATACCAAACTCATTTATCCTTTACCGCCAAGAGTTGGTATGTCAAAGAATATAAATCTATTACAGTCAGCAACAAACAGATATACCATGGTGAAAAAAAATTGATTAATTAATTGCCTTTATAAAAGAAAGCGTTGTAGATGAAAACACATGGTACAAATGATTGTTGTACTTAAAGCATCCTGAAAGTCAATGGAGAGACTTCAGGTGGAATATCTGGCAATTTGGAATGTATGAACTCTTAGTTGAAGCCTGTGCAAACTTTTTGGAAGCAGTTTCGTTCTCCTCTAAGTTAATCGAAAGGAAAAACCGAACCCACCAGGATGAACTCCTCATCTTAGCCTGAAACAAGGCAAATCAGTACTAAAAAACATTCCCTTCATTGTTTATAAACCAAATATATAGACAGATTGATGTGTGTGTGTGTGTTTGTGTGATATCCTTTGCTTCAAAAAGGTTGAGGATCTAGGATCATGGGCGTTCTAAATATTCATCCTATATCAATAATTTATATTGAAGCAATGAAAACAATAAAAATATGATTACTCTATTAGAATCCTTGATCAATAATTTATATTGAAGCAACGATAGCAATAAAAATATGATTACTCTACGTAAAATATACTCACTGTTCTTCCAAATTTAGAAACATCTGCAACCTTAGCCTTTTGATTATCTGGAAAACCTACATTTACACATAAAATTATCAGATGCCAATATGCCAGACAAAAGTTCGACAGATTATTGATAGCTGCTAAAGATCATCTTTCAGCCTACCAGCACCAACATATGAAAACCTCAAAATCTAAGTAACACATCAAAATTTCAACCAAAGAAAAAGCTAAAACACATTTCTGAGTATGGTTTGTATCAGAGTATTAAATCCAGTATGGTTTAAGAGTATGGTTTGTATCCATATTAAATCCAGTATCAGAGTATTTAAGAGTATGGTTTGTATAAGATAAAAAGCTAAAACACATTTCTGATCTATAACTATACAGGACGCCAGTCTCATCAATTCAATGCTCCAAAAAGATAATTCCTATATAGCTCATGAACCAAAGTAATGCTGGAAACATATGTCCTACTGTCATTTCCTCGTTATGATTTTGTACTCTAATACAGCTATGTGAATTAATGGCAGATCACAGGAATCTCCTTGGACTGAAAAATATTTTTTTAATTTATAGACGGGATTAGGCACTAATTTAAGTGCACTTACCAGTAAATATCACTATTCCATCAGCTGATACCCTTGCCAAATCTGGAAGAGTTTTGTTAAGGTATCTGGGAGATAAGAAATCAAGGGCATCCGAAACAATTACAAGAGAGAAAGATTTTGGCCTGTATGGAAGAGGAAACTTGATATCAGCCATACGCACAATGCCTTTGCCGATAAGTGTTTTGCAATTACCATCAGCATCCTCTATATCATAAGGTTCTATACCCCAGGCTTCAGTTTCCTCCTCCTTTAGCAATTTAGAGACCACATAGCAAGTATCAGGACCAACATGCAAAACTTTATGTAAGCTATCACCATATGCTTTCTGCAAAATGGGAATTGCTCGTAGGACCTCTCCAGCACACAAATAATCACCTGCATTTGTAAGTTCTGCATGCTATTACAATATATCTGGAAGTAAAAGTGTAAAACAAAATCCAAGCTAATTATGTGTCTGTTCAAATGAACAAAAATATTTATCCTAGAAAATGCTACTAAGTTATGGCCTTTAGGTAAGAACCAGACCACAATTTCTTAGACAACTCCAAAAACTGAACCCTATTACCAAAACCCTTTATCATGATTTTGGAATATTTTGCTAACATACTCAAGATATCAGTATAGTTAATATTACTGAAGTAATCTCTGAACTGGAGAAGTACAACTGAAAATTATTCAGTTTAAAATTGGTCTTTCCTTACAAAAACAACACACTACTATTAGCACAAAGCCGGGCTGCTAGACAAGACGTAAAACACTGAAGCAACCCAGTAAATAGCACAGTAGGACAAACATACAGTGCACTTATTTTACATAAGATCCAAACAAGATCACTAACTAATGCAATTTCTTTTATCCTACTTACACAAGTCAGAAGATGGTCACTATAAGCATTCATGCACAACCAGTACAAAACCAACTAGAATTGTTTCAGTTACACCTAAACAGACAATAACAGGTCCATAAACCATGGTAGGATATTGACATCCTAAAACAAGTAAAGATAAAACAACTAACTAGAATCAGAAAACACTAATAGCCAGAAGAACAGGCTAGGATTGTGCTTTTGCATTCATTTTCAGTTGCACACTTTAAAGCATAATAAAGACCATTTAAAAATAAAATAAAATAAAATAAGGCACAATTGATGCAATAGCAAACAAAATACCACCCTCATATTTTTAATCGATTAAAATAGAAGGTAAAGCAAATGCCATCAAAGACTCAGAAGAAATAAAACAAAATTACCTTCAACCCTGCTCACAGACTCCAAACGGCTACCAAAAACGCCTATAAAAAATACCAGAGAGGAAATAAATAAATAAATGCACAATTTGGAAAATAGGAAAAAAGACACAATACAACAAGTAACATACCACGGCAAGGTAAGGAGACATAATAACAAAAGGAAAACAACATCCATCTGAATTTAAGTGAGAAACAATTGGAACCAAACCTGAGCCCTTGTACACATACGCAATGAGAAACAGGCATCCCTATAAAAGTTACCAACCTAAAAGCAATTAGAATCTCCTCCACGTAACAAAACCGTATAAGTGAGCTTCATGTGTTAATTATCTGAATCTATACATTACCACAATTATGAGCCCAACCGACACAACCGGTGACGACTTTGATTTCGAAGATGAAAACAATCCACCTCCACTGTCTCCGAATCGCCGAGACGGATTCACCGGTCTCCGCGACATGATTCAATCACCACAACGATGTTATATAGTATATTCTGCTAGTGCAAGATTAGTCAGCAGCATGAACATATCAATAAATGGATTGGTAAATAAAGTAACACACAGCAACGCGTAATCGTAGCAGCTATATCAAAAGATGAAAAAAAAAGAAGAATATTAAAGGTTGCTCCACAGACATAGGAAGCCAATTATTCCATACTTATTGCACCTGTTCTGGACACGGATCCGTACAATGTTCTATGCAGTGTTATAGAGCTTGCTCTATATATGCGATTGGTATCACAGGCTAGATCTAAACTTGGTGCATTCTGTCTGTCCTCCACAACGCGCATGGATAAAGAAAAAAAAGACAGAGAAACAGGGACTGGGTTCGTGGGAATATAACTAATGCTCGGTTCGTGGGAATGTAACTAATGTTCCTGTTGTTATGTTTTACCAAGTGTCGGTTAGTTGGTTCGAAAAACAATATTCAACGGTATGGGTTCATAATGGGCTCCTCACGGCCCACTTTCTTTATTCGCTATGGCCCAATATGAGAATTTTTGTTTTTCCTTGGGTGTTAATTTATAATTGCTCCTAAGAATAAGAATGAATTTATCTAAACTTAAAATAAATATTTTTTTAGAAGATATAGGATTCACTTTTTAAAATAAATAGAAATTATTTTTTTGAAATAGAAATAATTTAGATAAATACATTAAAAATAAAAAAAAATTGGTTTACAAATATAAATTTAAACAAACCGGTGCTGACAAAAGATAAAATTGGTTTTTGCATTTAGAATGATAGAGGGCATTACGACTAATTTATCTAGGTTAGAGAACGAAGTACAAAACTGTTGCTAATACTTACAGAAATTAATCGGACTCCAATCCATATCCGTTTAGGTGCAGGAAATGGTAGCAGCAAACGGCCAACACCATATATTGCAACAGCAAAGAAATGTAGAACCAGACTCAAAGGTCGAGGGTTTAATCCTGAAAGCAAAGAGACTGGACCCTCCGAGAATAGACCTCCAAGACTAAGATAATCGAAGCAAGCTTGGCGCATTTCCTCCCTTGTAAAGGGCTTCTGCCAACGTATTTATAGTGGATGCCAAAGGCTACAAATTGAAAGATTAAGATAGTTTAGGTAACAAACATTGCCACATAAAATAAGAAGGCAATTTAATTGTGGTGGTATACCACTAGCCTTTCTCTAAAGTATCATTTCTGAGAAGGGGTAAAAATAGCATTGGTTGCCTCATTCAAGGTCATAGAGCACATTACCTTGCGCAAGGTATAAAAGGATTCAAGGTATTTGCAAAGGCTAGGTGCATCACTCAGGTCACGCAAATACCTAAGAAGATTTCGCAGCACTACTATATCAGATAATGCCACGGTCATTCCACCCCATGTTGAATGCATCTCCCATCAGCTGGGCTCCAGGAGTAGGATAAGAAGCTGCTGGCTTGCTTCTGTTTCGCATTGTCCTTATGTTGCCTTTGTCCACTGCGGCTATGAAAGCGTCATGAAGCTCAAGAGGAATCTGCATTAATTTTCCTCTTATTATCTAACACTATTAACTGAGAATGTGAAATAAAATCTTTCTCATTAAAATAAATCACGTGCCAAGGTTTAGAAAGAATTTGTGAAACCTCTGGCATATATGGGGTACCTGTGGAGCTATCACTGTCTTCAAATACTTTGCCATTTCACCATTGGAAATGGATGGAACTTTCTGACCAGGAACATCAACAAGACAACGGACTTCTGAACTACTTATAGGATAGAACACAACTGGCGAAGGATCTCCCAATATGAGATGGCTATGATTTGCACAAGGACAATTCTCCAAAACTAAGCCAACAAAACGAGAGGGAACGTCTACCTGAAAACAAAGCATTATAAAATGCCAGCAAGAAGCCTATTACTTCATTAGAGAGAAACTGAATTTTATTTTACTCTAGAAACTAAGCTGAAAAGCTTATCACCTTAGGATTACACAGAGAACGACGCAAATTTGAGGAACTGCCATCACAGACAATGGTAAGGGGTGCACAAGCTGAAAATTCCTTATTATCCTTCGTTTTGTAGCGCATGCCTTTAATTATCCCCTTCTCTTCAATTAGGGAAGTAGCTGTTCCTGCTCCAGTCGCACACTACGTACAGAACATTAAAAAAAAATTGGAACAACAAAGAAATAAGCACATAAATATATACATATGTGTGTGAACAAAAAATATCTTCACCATTTTGAGGAATCACTCGGCCACAAAGACGACGGTGCGGTCTCTCTCTTTCTCGCTCTAGTTTATCTCTCTGCTTCACTGGTCGAAATTGAATTTTGACAAGTTGTGAGGACTGAGGGAAGGGCGTGGTTTTTATACGCAGAGGGGGTGTGTGGCGTGCATGGCTCGTTTACCCGTGGCTGTAGCGGTAGCGGAAAAGGAAAAGTCGAAAAAACCACTTCTCGTTAAATTGCACCGCATAGGTATTGGCATCGGACAAGGCACAAGCAACTTGATATTATTTCATAAACTTGATTGATAAACTCCACTCGTAAAATTATAAGTTTACTCAGTATAAAAATAATAATAAAATATTTATAAATAACATAGTAATTAAATATTTTAACAATATAATAAAATAAAATGATAAATCATAAATTTCATAATACTTAAATAATCAAGTCTAATAATGCATCATTACTGACTAATAATTTACATATGTTATACAATATTCTCATCTAAAGTTTGATGTTATTAGAGAACAAGCATTTGATGTTTGTAAAACTGATAATTTTTTTATTCGAGAATAATACACTAAATGAATGTATGTTAAACATTAAATAGACAAAAAAACAATTCAAAATGACTTATATTTTAGTATAATTTTTTTTTAACTTGTTGACTCGATGATAAACTCGAGAGTCTACCAAGTTTATTTAGAGTTTACTAAAAAAGAAAATTTACACATGAGTCAACTCGTAAACTCGTAAGAATTAGCGAGTTAACTCAAGAGTTTGATAACCATGATCATATGTATATGCATGTTTATTTAAATTTTGAAAATAAAATAATATATATATATATATATAATTGGTTAATGATATTTAATTACATATTATTAAATCATTCAGTTAATATTAAAATTTAAAAGCATAAAAGAATATATAAAATGTAGGAGAGTAAAGTACCATTTTATGAAAAGAGAATATTAAAATGAGTGAATGTGAGAAAGAATAAAAAGAGTGAAGACCTCAAGATAAACTTACACATTTTATATATAGGAACAGAAGGATATAATTTCATGAGAAATTTGATTTTAGTTCCCAAATTTTAACTTTGACTAATTTAGTTAATTTTATCAAAAAAAATAGTTATTTTCATCCTTTCTCCAGGTAATAAAAAAAAATCTTATAAATAGGACGGGGGAGTATTATGTATATGTGATTTATTGCCTATGCAAACATTTTAGAGGTTACATTTTTCACTTTTTGAGTCCATAAAAAAATATTTTAAATATTATACTTTTTTGGATAATATATAAAATAACATTAGAGAAACTTAATATCATGGCTTAATAACACTAAAGTTTAAAATAACACATTTTTATAGGTCTTTAACACTCGGAGTATACATAAAAAAATTATAATACTTAGATCTAAGTTACAACAATACACAATAATATTCATTAAAAATAACAATTTAAATATAGGATAATAACGAAAATGACAAATATTTGAGATGATTTTTTTAAGGAAAAAACCAAAATGACATTGTAATTGATACAAGAGACTAAATCGAACTTTGTGCATTATGAAACGCGCATGGACAAAGAAAAAATAAAGGACAGAAAAATAGAGATTGAGTTCATGGGAATCCAACTAATTAGAGTTGTCATATTGGGAAAAAAACTCTTCTTGGTTAATTGGACTTTTCCGGTTGGAGAGAAAAAATACAAAGGGATTCTGAGACCCACATATTCGTTTGGGTCCCATAACTATGTATTTTTATTTATCCAAGTGAAAAGTCTAGTGACTAGAGAGATCCCAAACCTATTGAATCGATTGAGTTGTGTTGGTTTGACTTGACCTAACAGGTTAAATGATGAAAATGATTGATCTCAATTAGGCCATGTTTTTCTTAGTTCTTGGTTTGGCGTGGTCAAATTGTTTATTTTCTTTTCTTCTTAAATTTATATTATTTTTAAAATAAAAAATAATGTTAGGCCAAATAGGCATGATAACATTTAGGCTAAGAATTTACAAACCTAATCGGATCTGTTTGGTAAGGCCAAATTGGCCCAACTATTTTTAGACCAATCTTTTTATGGTCCACTTTGGCTTGACTTCACGAGCCATACGACTGACCGATTTTAGCAGCTTTACAACTAATGTTGGATTTGTCATGGGTCAAAAAATATAAATGTCTCAAACCCACTATGTCAGATATTAGCCCCGCTTGTAATTTGTGATTGTCCTTAGTTTAAGAAAATTTTACATACAAAAGAATCAAATACATATTTTTCCGTTAAATAAATCGTCTCTTCACATGTTAATAGAGTGAGACCTTACATTATTGTATGAATCTTATGTCTCTAAGCCGTTCACATATGTTAATGTTCCAGTGGCTATGTTTTAGCAAGTGAGGTCGGTTCGAATCAAAATATCCACGGTATGGGTTCATAATGAGCTTCCAACGGGCCCACTTTCTTTAATCTCTTCGGCCCAATATGAGAATTTTGTTAGTTACGTTTGGCTTGTCAATAATAACTAAACTAACCGCGTATTTATTACGATTAACAAAATAAAAAGTTTCATGAGTGCGGAAGAGTCTGTAAATCGCGACTTCGAATGGCGAGTTGCGAATAAAGCGAAGATAGGAAAAGTGCGGCAAAGGATGTGTGTGTGCTTGTTTCATTGTTTGCATTGTGGAGTCGGTGATCGAAGTTGTTGAATGCTATCTTCATTTACGAAATGAAGGAGGACGCAGAGAAAGATAAAGGCAATGACAACAATAAGATTTGGGGAGCTATTCTCTTCGGCTTCATTGGCGCCACCGTCACTACCTTTGCGGTGATTGCTTTTTCTTTAATTTGTTTTTCTCAATCGATCTTAGTTTTCAGATACGGATTTTTTTTTTTTTTTTACTTTAGCGTTTAGAATATTACAATTGCTTTCGAATTTGTAGGTCGGTCAGCTGCGGAGGAGTGCTGAATGGTTCTATACTCAGGTACGGAAAGTGAATTCAAATTTGTTACGAACTAAAGGCATTGAAAATTTTAAATCTAATAGAGTGATTAGTAATTCACGGTATTTTTTTGTTATTCAATGAAACTACGCGTTTCGTCGTGTGTTATTAACATGACTTGCGTGTGAGAGCTGAAGAGTATAGTTTTTTCTCTTCTCGATCGTCTTGAAAGTAGCAGAGATTCAATTCACGGTGAAACTGAGTGTGTATGGTTTTGAACACGTTAATCGTTGTTGTAGTTATCGAGGACACAGTCATCGTGGAAAGGAGAGAGTGGTGGTTCTTTCCGATCAGCTTTTCAGGAAGAGGCATGGAGGAGGCACAATAAGCGCATGCAAGAGGAGTTAGAGGAGGAGATCGAAAGAGTGGTGAGTTTTTTTTCTTTTCTTATTCTCTCTACTTGTGTACTTTTTATCGTTATCTAAGGAGCCTCAATTTTGTAGTTTTCAGTAAATTTTAATCAATAGTAGAGGGGGTGATAAAAAGAGTGTGTTAGACACTTGGGGATTATGTTGCTAGCACTTCTCTCGTTATCCTTTTTTTTTTTTTGTAACAACTCCTCTTGCTATCTATATGAAGTTTGCATTGTACTTTTCAAGTTTGAGACGGAAAGATGTGCCATGCTATATTTTTTCGGTAGGCTGAATCAGAATATTTTGGGAAGAAATCAAATTTTAATGCTTTGCAGTGAACCAGAAAGAAATGCAAATTTTAGCTTGCATGAATGTTGGATTGGATGGTTATTGTAGGCACCTTAGCAGCCAAGGTGATGTAGAACAATAAACCTAAGCTGATATGACTCATCTTTGGCTGACTAGAGTACTTCTCTTGGGCAAAGTAAATCTGAGGTTTTGAGGAAAAAGTAAATCTCAATATTATAATTATGCAGAAAAGTCTGAATAATACAAGGCGCTTAAAATGTGTTTATAATCAAAGATGATAACATTACTAGATAAATCTAAATGAAATATAAAATCTGAATCAAATATGAATTTTCTAAAATATGAGACTTAATTGAATCATATCTAATAGGAAATCTTAATATGATAGTATCTTCCTAAGATTAAGAAACATATAATTTTTTAAAGATCAAATCCCTAAAATTGATGAAAGATCTTTTCCATAATAGAAAATTCTAAAAGTTCTGTGAATATCATGATAATCCTTAAGTATGCTTCTTCATTCTGCATCACTCACCACTCAGTGATTTTCCATTTACTCTTTGCAGGAACGAATAAGGCGCATGCAAAGTGTGTTTAACAGAGAAAGGAATAAGTACAAAAGAAGCTATGAGAGCTGGAGGGAAAGTGGTCCTGGTGCATATCATCAGCATTCCCAAAGAGAAGATTGGTACTGGAAGGCTGATACATCCTTTAGAGACAAGAGGACTAATTATCGAGAAACTCCAAGAGAGAGTGGAAACTATGCATTATCACATCACTACTCAGTTTTGGGTCTTGACAGGTACTCACAGAAATCTTGGATAATGGTCCATCTAATATGTGGTTTCATAGGAAATACCATATTTTTACTTACATTACTTGAGGAAGTACAATATAGCTGTTCGTACTTCATATTATAGAAAAAAAAAATGAGATTTGTGTAGAGAGGAAGAAATGGTCTGATAAGGAGAACATTATTATGGGTCCCTTAATAATACATCCAGAGCCATTTAATGAGCAATCTCATTTTAAGCAACATTGTTGTTAAGATCACAATTAAGATTGTGAGATTGCACAATTCTGTGATATTTGGGGGCAGATGTGAGCTGGATTGGTTGCTGAATTGCGACTCTGTGAGATCACAGTGAGGATGATGATCTTGTCTGTAGAACTGCAATAGCTAATCCTATTTCAGGTGGATTTTCCGGGTCAGATTTTGTTACCTGATACGAAAAACCCAGCTTTTCATCCAATTTTCACTCCATTTCGTACATTTCAAAGCTCCTTCTAGTCACATGACGAGTGCCCTAGTTCCCCTGTGCCCTTCTTTGACTCAACCGTAATTGCTCAGACATTTATCGTTGTTCAAATCCTTTGGCTTTTGTTCTGGGTCACAGCTCTGCCTTTGGCTTCAGTTTCTCTTTGTTGTGCTCTCTGATGTTGGGATTGCTCTTCTCAGCAATTTGTGTGTGCCTCTGTTCTGTGATTTGTCTTTTGTCTATTTGCTCTTTGTTCTGTTCTCTTTCAAGAAAGCATGGTTTCAAATATATCTCTCTTATGAAAAACTTACGTTATCGCTTGTGTGACTAATTGCGAATTGCATTGATTCTTATGGTTATGAATTTTTAGTTTTAACTTTAGTTCAAATTCTATGGTGTGGTTTGAATGGGGGTTATTTTTCTTAGTTATGCTATGATATATGCATATGTATATGTTTAAGTATAATTTTGCATTGTTGTTAGGATCTTAAAATCTAGTTATGAACTTATGATCCTCTGATTACAATCTTTCAACCCCTCCCAATCCTAAGATATTGATTTTGACAACATTGTTAAGCAGTATGTAATTAAAAACTAAAACAAGTATCAAGTATGTGAGTTTGATATCTAATATCTACTAATAAATGCAACATGCAACATCCAACTTGTGATAGAACTGAGCATAGAATAGAGAAGGAGGAGCAGACCCAAGTTGATCATGTTTTGGACTTGACTCAAATGAAACCCACAGAATGGAGAGTTTACTCGAGGACGAAGAGGGTATTCCATGTGAAGGAGAGGCAGTTGTTAGGAGTTAGTTTTGTGTGACTAGCTGCTTTTGGGGTGAGGGGTCAGGTATTCTAGAGTAGTAGTATGAAGGGGCGTGGGGATCATTCTGTGATTGTGAATCTTTGGAGGAGTACCACGTTCTGGGAGAGGGAATGATATTTTTGTACTGTAACTTTGCGTGTTCTTTTTCTAATTCAACAAAGCCATCCTCTGTTATTAATTTCTAATCCCCTAACAACTTACAATGGTGCATCCATACTTTTGCTTGAATGTAACTTCATAAATACTTAAAGACCCATACATGAGTGTGTTACTATTTGCATGATAAGTTAGCATGCTTGTTTTACATTCATGATTAGACATTGAGTTTAACTTTCTTTTGATGGACCTCAGGTTTAGAAAAACTCCATATTCAGAAGCTGAGATTAAGGTAACTTATCTTCTTGTTACAATGCCTTGCATAATCAGATGCTGAGATTTTATCCACCAGTTACTGTATGCATCATACTTGTCTTGATAAAAAAATATGTTTCAGCTTCAGCTTCAGTTTCTATGATACGTAACATGTTACTGTAATTGAAACTTCGTTGATGGTACAAGATAAATGGTGGGTTTGAGCATCATTCTTGAACACTAGTTTCATAACTTTTCTGTTTGAAATTATTGAAACCATATAAAATGATGTCATGGTGTCATGTATGGTTTGTGCTTATTGCTCCAGAGTCCAGACAAATTATAAGCCTGCCATAATTCTTGAAAACTTGTGTTCTATCTTTAGTCATATAATTGTCATGATTTAGTCCTGATTTGATTTCCTTTAGTGTGTTCTTTCTTCATATTTTTGTAAATATGTTGGTATTGATAATTACTAATTGCCCTCTGTTATCTACATCACCTTGTTATTCTGTCTTCATTCATTTATAAACAAATTATCCTCTCATCTTTGCAGACAGCATTTAGGACCAAGGCCAAGGAGTATCATCCTGATCAGAACCAGGATAATATAGGTAGGTATAGACTTATAATCAGTTCATACAGCCTCAAGCCATGATGTTATCAATCACAGATCCATGTATGTGAAATTGTTACAGTGGCTGCTGAGTCAAAGTTCAAGGAAGTGTTGACTTCATACGAGGCCATAAAACAGGAAAGAAGGAACCATCATACGTAGTTGCCTAAATCTGCCCAACTATCCTGGGACCGGAAAGGATGCTAGGTATTCCAACTAATTAATAAAGTTCCTCATTACTTCATTGAATTATCATCCAGCTAAAATATAGTGGTGCTGTGAGTAAATTTTCTGCAATGATTAGAGAATTACATTATTTTAAAAAAATGAAATTCATAAAAAACAAGAGTATGTATTAATTATTTAGCATTCCAACCAGATATTTAATGTCCCTGTAAATGTAATGTGGTCTCAGTAGATTCCAGGGGGTTGTGTTGGGTCATGTCCTCTATCGCTCACATATATGTACTAATAATAAAAGAATAAGAAATCAGAATTAATTAAAAGTTTTTAAAACACATTTAAATAAAAGCCTTTAAAAAGAGTAAAAGACTCACATTCACTTTTCTAACATTATAATAAAACTTATTCAAATAAATAATAAATCATTTCGGCTCAAAACAAGGTCGTCCAAGATTTCATGCAATTAATACAGAAACCTATACTCCAATGTCACATCCTATCAGAGCATTGTGTTCCCGCGTCTTCTACCATGAGGTTTTTCATCTGCTCCCATGAACACAAAGTTTGAGATCATCACAGGATCCAAACACAAATAGCACACGGAGAGTGAGTTATCACATTCCTAATTAAGAGAGAGAAATGAGACAACTAGATATACATATCATGTAAATGAGATACAACTTACTTAAACATAGCTCACGTAATTTCACAACTTTGTCGCGTAAGATCACATCACAATACAGCATGTCTCATTCATTTTTGCAACATTCACGTACTCAAGGATTAAAACACAATATTACTAAATCAATCAATATCGATTAATAAACAAGCGTTATGCAACAATTACACTAAGACTTAATCCTATATGCAATGTGGTACCATGTCAGTGAAAAATTTCGTTGGGCGCTTAGAAGTACATAACAAGATAAACCACACACTAGTAAGTCAGGTCACTCTCACTAGGTAAAATCATAGGGAGATCAGTCAGGGTCACGCTGTTTTGCAAGAATGCTTCAACCATGTGGGATTAGCACATGCTTAAAGGAGCACTCAAATCAGGTGTATTTATCCCCAAGGTCTAGACTCCGAAGAGTCCGTCAGGGCTTCTCCCTCCTGATTCAAGTCCAATCCCAAAAATATTTTAGCACATAGACTCTATCTATGAATTATACAAAACACACGACTCCTCAATTGTTCTCAAAATAATTTTATCTCGTCGTGTTTGTGATTAAACTCGTCAAGTCCCATAGTGGTTCCCATCACAATACTCGCCGTGCATTAATTATTGCCCTTAAAGGGTCTTATAGTCGTGTGATTGTACAATTCATAACTCACAACTCAATGCATACAACATCTCAATGCACATACATATTACAAGTCAATACATACTTAATTTATCATACATTCAATCTCAATTACAATGGTATAATCCCAAAGTAACATGTTATCACACCTCATGAATCATATATATTTTACCTATGAACTATGTAATACATACAACTACTCAATTGTTTTCAAAATCATTTTAACTTGTCGCGTCTCAAAGTGATTCAACTCGTCGGATTCCCACAGTGGATCCCATCACAATACTCATTGCGCAAAAACTCGTCGCCCTTAAAGGGTCTTATAATTGTGTGATTGCACAGTTCATAGCTCACAACTCAATACATACAACATCTCAGTACACATGTATCTCACCATTCATCACAGGTTCAATTTGTTACCTACTCACAATTTGAATCACCATTTCATAATCTCAATATAACAATTTATACAAAATATTTGTAACAACATGAGAGTAAAACCCATCAAATAATTTCACACAATCATATTAAAATCAATAAATCAAAATCATAGGTCAAAAATACGAAAACACCAAGAGCACTCAAGCTTATCAACCAATTCGTATCAGAACATCAATTGGTCTGTCAAACATAACAATATTGTATTTATAATCATAAAATAAAATTATAATTCAATAAACATCTCAAAATAAATCTCAATTTAATCCTCTAATGATCGTTACACATGTTCATTCTAACCTCAATTATAATAAACTCATCCCTTACCTCTAAGCGGGCTCACGTGTGTATTCTGACAACGATAATGGCATCTCTGGCAATTTCTTGAGATTCCTTAAGTTTTTCTTCTGATAGAGAGAGAAGGAGAAGAGATTAAAGCCTTCATTTTATACCGTCTTCATGCGATTCACTTTTCTCTCTCCATGAATATTATTTTGCAAATTCCAACCGTGAAGGTGTGTGAAATTGAATTTTGAACCATATGTCTAAATTTCACGATGATATGGTTAACGAGTCCGGGATCATAGTTTTACTGGACATGTTTGGAGTCTTTGCGAGAGAAGAGAACGCCACGATTTGAAAGACACTTCTCTTAGCTTCAACATTTTTTCATAATTTCCAACGGTGAGAATGTTCGGAAATGAGTTGCGAACCTGATGTTAAAATATCACGACGATCCAACGGTTAACGAGTTCGAGATCGTCGCTTTACTAAGACAAGTTTGAGTGTATGCGAGAAAAAGAATTTTGAAAGGAAAGAAAGAAAAACGAATTTGAGAGGTAGAGAAAGCGTAGAAATGTATCGTCAATCTCAAAATTAACTTAACATGTCTCTATTTATAAATAGGATAGTCACAACCTATTATTTACTCTATTTATTTATTTTTATTATTTTATAAAAAAAATTCTATTTTATTTTCTATCAAATGAATAAATCAAATATCTTTTTTATTTTTCTTCAAATCATTATTTTGATACATTTATTTCTCCTTATTTATTTAATTATAAAAATCTTATCATTTTCTAAAATTATTTTTTTAACAAAAAAAAACATTTTTAATTTATTTACGAATAAATGAAATATTACACATTCACTTTTTGTTACACAGTTGGAGCCCTTCAAAGTAGCCAAACTATTTTCTCATACAATATACATATTATGTCATACACACATTGCTTGCAGTATCCTTGTCAAACACTGTTACTACATATAATGTTAGTCACATCACTAACTCTTGGTTTGACGACCCATTCATTATCCTATTTTTACAAGATTAGGTTTTACCAAGAACGGAACGTTCATTCTTAGGCATTTTCACTTTGGTGTTTGGATTTTAACTGCCAACTTTATTTATCTATCGTTTTTTGTCAACCAATTATCAATTTGTCAGAAACTATCTCGTAGCAACTTTGTTTACCTATTTAAACAAACTAATGCAACTAGATTCCTGAATAGAGATTAGATTTGGTAAGTGCAAAAAACATAATTGATGGTAATAAAGGAAAAATGATGAAGATTCTTTTGGTTAATTTTTTTCTTTTCGTGTCCTTTTTGGTAAGGAAGCTGGATTGTATGTGTAAGGTGGCTTCCAAAACTTGGAATCTTAGCTTTATGTAGAAGATTATACTGATGATAGCAGTTCGATTCTGTTTTTAACCCTTCAATAGATAGAAGAATGTAACGCTTGTTTAACTAACAGATTTGCATAACTCGTTTGGCTTGTACGAAGTCTGGTAATCAAGTATTCAATTTTTGGCAACATGACTTGATTGAGTGGCTATGTCATTGCCAAGCGTCGAATGCCGAGTAAACATAAGAAGGATGTATACGGAAGCCTTAGAAAGAGGCAGAGCCCTAGACCCAAATGCTTTCCGAAGGTTGAAATATTATCCCAAACAGAAATTGGCATAATTGTTCTTTCCATTTTAAGATGTTTATTGGTGTCTCTTTTATATTTCTTATTTAGTTTTTTTAGTACTTCATTTGAAATCTTGTTTTGGTCTTTCACTATTATTTTTAATTCTGGGGAAGGCCTAAGCCCCAAAATCCCTAGTATGTTTTCAAGTTATTCTCTTAACAGTCAAAATTTGCATCAATTTTGGAACCAGATGAGCTGAATTTGAGGTGATTCTTTGGAAAAAAAAATGTAAATTATATTAAATTTAAAATAATACAACAGTAAACGGGACATACTCCGCAACTAGAGAAAATCAAAAATCTCCCTAATATAAGAAGATCTATATCAAGATGTTAAAACAAATGCAACAGGTGCACTTGTCTATACATAAAAAATTTAATCTTGCTAATAACCTCTATTACAGAAAATTGATAATCTTCAAAAATCAGTTTGTTCCTAGACAGCCAGATGCAGTAGACTGTAATTGTTATAGCCAGACAATGAAATTTTCCTTGAACACCTGATGTGGATCTGTCCTTAATTAAAGAGTTAGTAATGCGCTACAAAGAAGTGAAACACTTGCAGAAATGAGCGTAAGCCCAAACTTGAAGAGATTTCTTCTAATGTATTCATAGACTTTGCCAACAAACTTAAGTGAGATTAGCTTGTAAAATTCCCAGAACTAAATTGAAAAAAAAGTATAGTAAATGAACAATATAAGAGTTTTGCATTTAATACTAGCTTTTCTTCAGCTTACATTTTTTATACAAGTTATGGCATGATTCTTGAACTTTAAGTATTGCAAAGAGAGGTGTTACCGTATGATAAACGATGCTCAAGATTTCGACTTTTGCAACTTGCATGAAATTATTTTTATCAAGTTTTCAATTAAATTCCTCAGGACCTGTATAGCATTTTATGATTCTCACTTTGAACTACGCCGTGAACTACACCTCGTTAAAAAAGATTAAAAAATAAAACTTTTAATCTAAAATTGACTTTACATGACACTAAAGCCAGGATGTTTACAAACGTCTCAATTGAACCCGTTAAATTTGCAAAGAATGAAATTCACATTTATGCATCCGCCGGGGGGATTCTGTAGTAAGTTGGTACAGTTGCAGTGAAGAACATCTGACGGACTCCTTCTGCCTTAATTATTGGCAAGATGATTCCAGATGCACTCTGACAAAAGATAAAATTGGTTTTTGCATTTAGAATGAAAGAGGGTTTTACGACTAATTATCTAGATTAGAGAACGAAGTACAAAATTGTTGCTACTTACAGAAATTAATCGAACTCCAATCCACATCCGTTTAGGTGAAGGAAATGGGAGCAGTAAACGGCCAACACTGTATATTGCAACAGCAAAGAAATGGAGAACCAGGCTCAAGGGCCGAGGGTTTAATCCTGAAAGCAAAGAGACTTGCCCTTCGGAGAATAGACCTCCAAGACTAAGATAATCGAAGCAAGCTTGGCGCATTTCCTTCCTTGCTGGGTCAAGTGATGCGCAAAAAACCTTGTAAAGGGCTCTTGCCAACGTATTTATTGTGGATGCCACAGGCTACAAATTGAAAGATTAAGATAGTTTAGGTAACAAGCAGAACGACGTGGCTTAATGATTGTTTTATTCATTTTTATAGTTCACAAAGGAAAAAACAAATAGCACAAAGAACTGGTTGCTTGAGAGCACATTACCTTGCACAAGGTATAAAAGGATTCTAGGTATTTGCAAAGGCTGGGTGCATCGTTCAGGTCACGCAAAGGTCTGAGAAGATTTCGCAACACTACTATATCGGATAATGCTACAGTCATTCCACCCCTGTTAGAGGATGGCGCATGTTGAATGCATCTCCCATCAACAGGGCTCCAGGAGTAGGATAAGGAGCTGCTGGCATGCTTCTGTTTGGCATTGTCCTGATGTTGCCTTTGTCCACTGCGGCTATGAATGCGTCATGAAGCTCGGGAGGAATCTGCATGAATTTCCCCCTTATCATTATCTGAGACTATTAATTGAGAATGTGAAACAAAAGTACTGCCATTTTTTAAATTGAAATACATTACGTGCCAAGGTTTAAAAAAAAGTAAACAATTTGTAGAACCTTTGGCATAAATGGGATACCTATGGAGCTACCACTGTCTTCAAATAATTTGTCATTTCACCATTGGAAATAGATGGGACCTTCTGACCAGGGACATCAACCAGACAACGGATTTCTGAACTACTTATCCGATAGAACAGAACTGGCGAAGGATCTCCCAATATGACATGGCCATGATTTGCACAAGGAAGTTCACAATTCTCCAATATTAAGCCAACGAAATGATAGGGAACATCTACCTGTGAACAAAGTATTATAAAATACCAGTAATGAGGAATTCTAGACTACTCATCTGTTCAAACATGACTAACAAGAACATAACCAGGATAAGGGGGGAAACTCTCCAAGAATAATAGCAAAATGTTGATTCACTGTATAGGAGTCTGTTACTTCATAGAGAGAAACCAAATTTTATTTGACTCTGGAAACAGAATCATGTATTTAAGCTTAATGAGCTGAAAAGTTAATCACCTTAGGATTACAAAGAGAACGGCGCAAGTTTGAGAAACAGCCATCACAAACAATGGTAAGGGGTGCACAAGCTGATAATTCTTGACTATCCTTCGTTTTGTAGTGCACACCTTTAATAACACCCTTCTCTTCAAGTAGGGAAGTAACTGTTCCTTGCTCCAGTCATATATTGTGAAATAAAAAATAATTAAGAAAATAAATACATACTTTATGTGAACAAGAAAGTACCTTTAGTTCAAGTTTAGAATGGTAGGTCTATTTTTCAATTATTAAATATTTTTCTGAATTTATATTGCCTAACAATAATGAGCACTTATAGCATATGGTTGCCTGTATGATCAAATATAGGGATACGACCTGATTGCATGAATAACTTCAAATCAAAGTAACATGATTAAAATATCTAGCCAAGTCAGTTCAAATGGCATCCACGAGAAAATATTGAAATGAGGTAAAATGATGTGCTTTTCAAAAACTAAATCCTGTGTAGTATAGTAGGCAGATGCAACCAATACTAAATGAAGGAAGAAACCAATACTTGGGAAGGGAGGCAGCCTTCTCTCTCATCCTCTGAATAAAACGCCCATTGTGAAAGCTTCTGCCAGCAACATCTGAGTGAAACTTTTCCAACGGATAAGAGAGTCGTGTGTGCTTCCCATCCTTGAAAAGAGCATAACCAAACACTTGCTGAGCATCAATTTTCTCCACACAATCTGCACCAACAAATTTATGAGTATTTCCAGCACCCATGATCAGCCACAATCTAGAAAAAAATATCATATGCCAAATGCACATAGTTAAGTTTGCACTACCTTCAAGTCCTAGCTCAATTAATTTGAGATAGCCTTCAGGTTGTAGCAACTCTCCAACAATTCGGTCTTGTTCACTCAAATCTCTTTCAATGACAAGTACCCGACGCCCATCCTACATTAGATAATAATTATGCTGTCAAAACTTAATAATGAATCTGTTTTAGAAAACAGTACTTAAAAAATCCCAAAAAAATGCCTCGGCTCTAATTGATCATCGCCACAAGTCCGCAACACAAAAATTACTAGAAAAAAAAGTTACTATATTCCTACATTCAGTTTCTTTTCAATCTCATATCCATTTTATATCACATCATTTATGTATCTATTAGTTTCTCTCTTTTTCTTCATTTTTTCTTTCTACCTTTCTCTTTCTTCCTTCTGTACACCCCAAAACTTTTTTCCACAAAAAAGGACGTGAGAAAGGTGAGGAGAGAACCAACTGGACCGCATAACCTAAAGTCCTAAAGTAAAGTTCAAGATCACAGATCCCCTTTCCCATGCACAACCAGAAAAGTTAGTGGTCATCTTTCAAAATTAATATTAGTATTAATTAATAAATTATGTAACAACTAACAACTACAATCAAGCCATATAAACAGCACCGTCAAACATAAATAAAGAATCTCCATCAGTAAAAGTTAAATTTCTGGCCTCACGTTTAAATTGGACGCATGATAAAGTAATAGTAAAAATCAAACAGTTTATTTCTGTCTCTAGGTAAATACCTCTAAATCTAAATCAAACTGTTTATTCATGGAAACAACCAGCAGCTTTAGATTAGAAGCAAAGATGCTATGCAAATGCAGCACCACCATCTTAAAATTGAAAACAATACAATTTTCAGAAACATGTATACACCTAACGTCTTGTTCATCCTAAATCACACAAATTATATCTTTAGCCGACAAAAATATTCAAACTCCAGAGTTTTCGACTTTCAAAGGCTTCAGGTGCAGGATCCATCACCTGCCAACTAAGTATTGTAATTTTTCTTCAAATCACGTGTTTTAACAATAAAATCAGAGACAAACGTAACATTAATTTCAAATCGCCGAAGCTACGAAGAAAAGCAATATTCCTAACATTTTTCTCTCAAATCTCAACAAAAGATCAAAATCAATAAGCACTACGAGAGCAACTCTCTTTAAACACTAGCATTGTGCCTTTCTCTAATAATCTCTGTTTCTATAACGATACAACTACATGCAACCTAAACTTAATTGATCCTACTCGCAAAATAAAGCCGTAATCAAAATTCACATCTGTTACTATTATCAACCAATCGAATTCGGTCATCGAAGAAACGACAACGCGTTTTTTGTCAGGTTTCGGATAAAACGCAAGAGGAAGGCGTAAATGAAGAAGAAAGCAGGCATCGAAATCGAAACAGCTTAAAAGGAGAGATCAATTTAAATTACCTTGCCGAGAGTGTGAGCGAGAACAGAGCCGGCAACACCGGCTCCGACAATGATGATGTCAACGGCGCCATCGCGACTTGAGGATCTGCATTCTCCGGCAGCGGTGGTAACATTTACCGCGCGGCGAGTGGCACCGGTCTCCGACGAAGCGCAACAATTCTTCCGCGTGAAAGCGAAATTACGAAGCGCAGCGAGGCTGAGCACGGCGCATATGATCCATCCGAGCACGTACAGGTCCACCATTGCGACGAACCTCTCGGCCACGACGACAACGGTGCGATGCTCTCTCTCTCTTTGTTTCTCTTTCTCGCTCCAGTTTCTCTCTTTGCTTCGCTGGCCGCAACGAGGATATGGATCTAGAGAAGAGTTGTGTTTGCGTGCGTGGCTCAAGAGAAGGGAGAAGTTTCAGGAAGGGAAATGCCTTTTATACGTAGACAGGGGGTGTTGGCCATGGCATGGCTCGTTTAGCTGTAGCTAAAAAGGAAAATTCGACAAAGCCTTTTCACGCTAGTTAGCACCCCCCATCGGTATTGCCATGGGACAACCCATCACTATTCTACATGACACCTTCATACTTCAATCATCAACTTTGTTGAGAAATCATGGTATCTCTCTTTCGAACACAAGAAAAGGAAACTAATGTGCAAACTAGTTACTAGTTAGATAAACAAAGATCATCTTTTTTATAATCCTTTTGTAAGTTGTCCCCCACAATTTAGGTCTTATATCAGGCATAGATCCAAAAGTTAATCATGAGAAGGGTTGAAATTTTTTTAAAATAAATACTAATTAAATTTCAAAAATACTTAAAACAAGTCTAAACTAATTAAACACCCTATAAACAAGCACTAACCAATTCTTAGACTTAAGGTAGCAAGTTTAAACACTAAAAAAATTCATCTACAAGAGTAAAAGACCATACAACAACAACAAATCATCAATATGTTGTTCTTAATATAAAACAAATGTAAAACAATTTATAAACTAATATAATCTTAATAAATGTAACTAGTCTGTAAAAAAATAGTGGACAGATAAATAAAGTTACATTTATCTTGTTCTTCTTCAGATAAAGATAAGCATACATAAGTTACATCAAATAGCGATAAACAATGGTGGATACCGACTTGTGAAGTTATGGAGTTTATTTCTATTTCAAACCATACTCCTCTAGTTGTCACCACTGAGTTGATAGTGCCTAGAGGTAATTCTCCATTTAAATTCAACAATGCTATTGTGGATCATCCAAATTTCTTAAGAATTGTTGCAGATGACTGAAAGCAAAATATTCATGGCTGTAGCATGTTCAAGGTCTGTAAGAAATTGAAAGCTCTTAAAGCTCCATTGAAAAATCTTTTTAAGCAGGAGTTCAGCAACATCTCCAACCGAGTGGAGCTAGCTGAGGCTGAATATGGGAGCGATGTGTGGAATTACAATACTTCTTCATCAGATTCAGTTTTGATAAAGAAAATCATTCAAATAAGGGATTTTATTATCTCAAAAGAGCTAAGTACGGAAGAGGCCAAAAAGAGGATTCAATCTTGGAGCACCAATGAACAATTGCTTGTTGGCAAAGTCTATGAATACATTAGAGGTGTCAAGAAGCCTACTGTTAGTTGGTGTTCTGTTATATGGAATCCAACAATCCCCCCTAAGATGTCTTTCATTCTGTGGCTTGCTAAAAGGAACCGGTTGCTTACTCTTGACAAAGTTGCTTTTTTGAACAAGGATTCCCTCTACCCTTTATGTTCAAATGAGGCTGAGTCAAATGCTCATTTATTCTTTGCTTGCAGGAAATCTCTCCAAGTTTGGGCTCACATTCGTCATTTGGCTCATTTCCGCAGGCGTTTCACTTCTTTACAGCGCATTACTAACTCTTTAATTAGGGGCAGATCCACATCAGGTGTTCAAAGAAAATTACGTTGTCTGGCTATAGCAATTACAGTCTACTGCATCTGACTGTTTAGGAACAAGCTGATTTTTGAAGATTATCAATTTTCTGTAATAGAGATTATTAGCAAGATTAAGTTTCTTATGTATAGACAAGCGCACCTGTTGCATTTGTTTTAGCATTTTGATATAGGCCTTCTTGTATTATGAAGGCTTTTGATTTTATCTAGCTGCGGGGTATGTCCCGTTTATTGTTATATCATTTTGGGTTTAATATAATTTACATTTTCCCCAAAAACAATGGTGGATACCGAAAAGTATAAATGGTCATATCGAACACTACTAACTACTAAGCTTGGACAGATTCAGCCAAAATATATCTAAGAATGAAATAAAAAAAAATTGATAAGTGTGATGTGAAATCTGAAAATGAAAAATAAAATCCCAAGCTTTGAAACGTTACCATGAATAAACAACACCACCACGACAAAGAGCAAACTAAAAGTAGCAGGTTATGTATTTGTTTCCCTTGCATTATACAATATTTCTTTTGGCGGATTATACAATATTTTAATAGATAAAAATATATATTATATTTTGAAAAAGAAGGGATAGTAGTGTATATATTATATTTTGAGAAAGAGGAGCCAAGTATCTCCATGTTAAGTACTGTCCGCTGTTAGTATCAGTGCATGCTATTGTTATTATAAGATATTCATACATTATAGTACATATTATATTGCAATATTAATATAGTTATATAAATATATATTTCAATTAGACAAATACTACATTAATAAAGATTACGTTAATTATTGAACTTCTTCACAAATACTACATTATTATACCTTCATGTCATTCATCCTATCCTATCAAGTATAATTTGCCAAAAACAAATGGTTAATGGATGCTTGTAATTGAGTAATATATTGACTTCTGACAATGTCTAAAAGATGGAGTCAATCATATTTGACAGCAAAATTAAAACAAGTGAACAAAAGTTGAATCTGTATTTTTGTGTGCGAAAAAACATGGAACTGAATGTGTTCCGAAACCATGCATGAATGAATACAACAAGCCATCGTGGTTCCTAATCCCGTGCAACCGGTGAATGGTTAAGATACATGTGCTCCGCTTGGATTTCCGTGTTTTCTATTATCGTCGAATCAGCAAAAATCAAACATTCTTGTTACCTTCACCCCAATATAATCTCCCACAAGCCATAAATGACAATACTTGTTCATCTTCCTCCAAGAAAACTCCTTCTCCATTTACCCTTTGAATTTTCCTTTCACGAAGTGACGCGCCAATTTTTTTTTTTATATAAAGAAATGTAGAGTGAATAAAACAGGAAATAAAAAATTAGATAAAAATAAATGATAAATAGAATGTGTTTTATGAGTTGATTTGAAAGAAATTAAAATAAAATTAAAAAGAATAATATTGAAATCTCCCCTAAATTTATTTAGTATATCATGGAAAGAAATGAGATATATAAAAGATAATAAGAATATATTATCCCTAATTAGCTATTGACCATGGGGCATGGGGTGGGCGGGCACTAGTAGGGAGTAGCCATCCATTACACGGCTCGTCGTATAGAAACTAGCCTTGTTACTTGATTGGATATCCATTTAGAAACCTCAGGTAAAAAATAATCAATAAAAGTTGCCATGTACTCTAGATAAGTAGGTGTTGTAAATAAAATTATGAATTTATAAATTAAAGAGTTTTGTGAAAACAATCACTTTAGCCATTTTTAAAATTTCCCCTTCCAATAGTTTTTTTAAGAAAATAATTTAAATACCCCAAAATTACATCGTTTTCTCCTACAATATAAGTGTATAAGATTTTTCATTTTCTTAAAAAAAATTACATATCTAAAAATTGCTGTATCTAAAGTATAAGTTCAAATAAAACTACACTTTAAAAACATAAATTTCATATAAGCACATCTATATTATTGAAAGAGAACTTAAGTAAATGTATGGTAGCAAATACTTTCAGTATAAGTAGTATGATATTTATCCACGTTACCGAAAAATAAAGTATGATATTCATCTTGCTCCATTTACAAATGGATAGAGAGAAAAAACCATTTAAATTATTTGTGAATATCCATTTAGATATCTCTTTTCTACTATAATCAATTTTATCGGTGAATATTCAAGTATACAAATATTTTTGTCATCTATGTCCCTAACATGTACTCCACCAAATTAAGTTTAAATCGTTAAATATAGTTAAGATACATATTTAAATTAATTTAAAAATAATTTTATAATATTGATGCATTTTAACTAAATTATTAATTGAAACCTTACATTTATATCCAAATATTTTTTTCTTTTAAAAGAATAATTTTATTAATGATGCACTAATAATAATGTAAAATAATTTTACGTCATCCGTAAAAAAAAACATTGTTATTATATATTTAAGAGTATTTCTTTTTATAAAAATCAACAAGTTTCCTATACAAATTAATTTCACTAATTTGTGATTCAATAAATTATTAATACATAACTTTTTTCCTTAAAAAAATGATATAATCTCTAAACGAACACGGAGCAAGAACGGATAACCTGACCATATATATTTTTTTTACCTAAACTCATAAAGACGAGGATAAAAAAACGGAATATGAGATTTTTGCAAATTTTGAGTCCAATCATGGTCGACTTGTATAAATTTGCTTGGTTAAAATTTATCTCATCAAAATTTGCCAGGTTAAATTTGCAGTGGATTGCATCACTTCTTTTTTCCAGTGGATTTAGCCTTAAAATTATAGTAGTACAACAAAAATAGCAAATGAGATGTGTGTCCGTCACGCTCCTCCGTAGAGCGTGTACATCAACACTGCCCGAACTAATAAGCTTGGAATTAGCGTTAAGGTGGGGAATAAGGACCTGGTCAGCTCCACAAATGAATAGGGACGGCTACGGATTTCTTAGCACCTCGTTCACATTCTCCACCACCAACCAAAATGAAAAATAAAAAACCTCTAGAAACCTGAAAGCATCATGGAATAAAAAGAAATGGTTTCAACTTTGAAAAACGAACATTAAAATTAAAGTTAAACAACCTAAATTAATTTAAAAATTAAAACCAAATACTCTTTTTGGCTTTTTGACGCGTTGGTTTGCGCTTGGCTTTTGTTAATTCAGCGTCCCACTTCGCTGAACCTTTCTCCACCTCTGTTTCCCGGTTTCAATAATAATAACCCACCTTAAATTTTTTACCGTAGTACTAAAAGACAGAATAATTGATTAATCACCGCTTCAGAAAATCCTCACGCGCGAGGAAGGAAACCCACTAAAAATGAAAAAGAAAGCCAAAGATCGAAGCTTTCAATTTCATCACGCACATAGAGATATACTCTGTAACTTTAAATCCTTACCTACCACTGTAAAAATATTTTTTTTAAAGAATTATATCTTCCTGAAAGATATTGCAAGGTTCTATAGTTGTGTGGTTGTTGTGAATGTTTATTGAAAATTAAAAGGAGTTGGTGGTTTAATGAGGTAAAATAAGGGAAGTGTCGGAAAATTTGCGTGTCACGTCGCGATTTTGGTTCTACTTTTATCAATTGTCTCCCGAAGCATTACCTGTGCCATAATTTTAATTCACGATGATTGCTCTCTTCCTATATTTAAATTGATAGGATCGTGACGGAGAGAAAATCCGAGTTTTGCCGTGTTACGGTAAAAAAAGAAACACTTTTGCGAAGGTGCTTTCTGGGTAATATTCTTGTTGAATTCGCATCTCAATTTCCACATTTCTTTCTCTTTCATTAAAATAAAAATTCTCGAAACCAAACTCAAAGACGTGTTGAGCTGTTACCCTTTCCATTTTGAATCCTATGTTTTCAATCTTATTTTTTTTTTTCATTTTGAAATTGAAATTTCCATTTTCCAACATCTCTCGCTCCCTCCGTTGTTGTTATTAGTTGGGTTTTTTAAGACACCGTTCGTTGCGATTGTAGCTGAGAGGGCCCTGTTTCGTACCACTCATCCAAACAAGTCACAGTGTTCTCGCTCTTTCTTTCTCTGAAAAACATTCCCCGTATAAGCTTTCTCCGAATGTCACAATGTCTTAGCGACGCCTCGCTCTGCTTTCTTCCTCCACGCATCTGTCACCGTTATCATTCCTCGCTCTCATTTCGGTCCTGACAATGAGATCAAACTCGTAGTAGTGTTTTACTACCAGTCTTTTTTCTCCTCCTTTAGCTTTCGAAAAAAAAAAAAGAAAAAGAAAAACAGAGAGGGACATTTTATTATTATATAAATAATACTACATCTTTGTTGTGTTGGTGAGATCAAAAGCGAAAATGGCACCACCGTTGTTCAATTGGGGGGTGAAGGACACTCACAGGGGAACCCCTGTGGTGGTGAAGATGGAGAACCCAAATTGGTCGATGGTGGAACTCGAGGGTCCCGAAGAAGAAGACTTAATGCTAACAAATTCACCTTCTTCGGGCGTTTCAAGAGACAAAGGGAGGGGCAAAAATGCCAAACAGCTCACGTGGGTTCTCCTCCTCAAAGCGCACCGCGCCGCGGGTTGCTTAACCTCCCTCGCCCCGGCATTGGTGGGCCTCGTCGCCGCCGTGAAGCGCCGCGTCGCCGCCGGAAAAACCGACGCCGACACCGGCGGAGGCAGGGAGAACGAAAACCCCGCCGTGAAGACGCGCTTCTATTCCTGCATCAAGCTCTTCCTCTGCCTCTCCGTGGTCCTCTTGGTTTTCGAAATCGCCGCGTACTTCGAAGGGTGGTATTTCGGCGCGGCGAGGTTTCAGCTGGAGCATTTGCTGTGGGCACCGTCCTTCGGAGTTAAGGGTTTCTTCGATTGGCTCTACGCAAGGTGGGTTTTCGTTCGCGTGGAGTATCTCGCTCCTCCTCTGCAGTTCTTGACCAATGCGTGCATCGTGCTCTTCCTTATCCAGAGTATGGATAGGCTTGTTCTCTGTTTGGGGTGTTTCTGGATCCGGTTTAAGAAGATCAAGCCTGTCCCCAAAGGTGGGGGTGTCGTAGATCTTGAATCTGGAGAAGAAAAGGGTTTCTCTTTTTCCCCAATGGTGCTCGTGCAGATCCCCATGTGCAATGAGAAAGAGGTAACAATAACATAACATAACATAACGTTCCAATTTGAAATGATGGGAACTAATTCTCGTATTTTTGTCGGTTGGTTGAGTTGAATTCACGTATGGCGGTTTCGATCTAATTAATGTTGTTGTGTTTGTTTAGGTTTATCAGCAGTCGATTGCGGCGGTGTGTAATTTGGATTGGCCGAAGGGGAAGTTGTTGATTCAGGTTTTGGATGATTCGGATGACCCAACGACGCAGTCGTTGATAAAGGAGGAGGTGCAAAAGTGGCAGCAAGAGGGTGCCAACATTTTGTACCGGCATCGTGTGATTAGAGATGGGTACAAGGCTGGGAATTTGAAATCCGCCATGAATTGTAGCTACTTGAAAGACTACGAGTTTGTTGCAATTTTTGATGCAGATTTTCAGCCTACCCCGGATTTTCTCAAGAAAACCGTTCCTCATTTTAAGGTAGGCAATTTAATGATTTCATTCAATGTCGTTTGCGTGAGTTTGTAAGTTATGAATTACAATAACTCGCTATAAGCCTAATGTTTGCTTTTTAGGTATGTGATTGTCCTGTTAGAAGAATGAAATGGAAAAATGTCTTTGTTTGTTTGACTTAATTGGTGATTGGTGATGGTGCAGGATAATGATGATTTGGGGCTTGTTCAAGCGAGATGGTCATTTGTGAACAGGGATGAGAACCTGCTAACGAGGCTGCAGAACATTAACCTGTCTTTTCATTTTGAGGTGGAGCAGCAAGTCAATGGGATTTTCATTAACTTTTTTGGGTTCAATGGAACCGCGGGAGTGTGGAGGATCAAGACTTTGGAGGATGCCGGTGGTTGGTTGGAGAGGACAACTGTTGAGGACATGGACATTGCCGTCCGAGCTCATCTTCACGGTTGGAAGTTCATTTTCCTCAACGATGTTGAGGTTCGCCCGACAATTGCCATTCCACATTATTTCATATCACTTATGTTGGTTAAATTGTTTGTCGTTGCCAATAATTCATTCTCACTACTGATTGCAAGTTATTTTTATTAATGTTTGTAGTGCCAATGCGAGCTACCAGAATCTTATGAAGCTTACAGGAAACAGCAGCATAGATGGCATTCTGGGCCAATGCAACTGTTCCGTCTTTGTTTGCCTGATATCATCAGGGCCAAGGTATGTACATATGTACATACATATCTCAATTCTCGATGAGGACCTTCTTTTTTGTGTTGTGGTAATATGCATTGACACATCAATGTGTTGTTGTTTTGGTTCTTATGTAGTGTTGGTGTCAATTATGTTTTTGCAGATAAGTGTGTGGAAGAAATTCAACATGATATTCCTCTTCTTCCTTCTTAGAAAGCTGATATTGCCATTCTATTCATTCACCTTGTTTTGTATAATCCTGCCTATGACAATGTTCGTGCCGGAGGCCGAGCTTCCTGCGTGGGTTGTGTGTTACATCCCTGCTGCCATGTCTTTTCTCAACATTCTTCCAGCTCCAAAAGCCTTCCCCTTTATCGTCCCTTATCTCTTATTTGAGAACACCATGTCAGTTACCAAATTCAACGCCATGATCTCGGGCTTATTCCAGCTTGGTAGTGCATACGAGTGGGTGGTCACCAAGAAATCTGGTCGTTCCTCGGAGGGCGATTTGGTTTCATTGATTGAGAAAGGACCAAAGCATCAAAGAGGGTCCTCAGCACCTGATCTAGAGGAAATGAAAGAGGAACTTCGAAAGCAGGAGCAGCAAAAGGCCTCTAAGAAGAAGAAAAAACATAACAGAATATATATGAAGGAGCTTGCTTTGGCTTTTCTTCTTCTAACAGCCTCAGCAAGGAGTCTTCTCTCTGCTCAAGGGATTCACTTCTACTTTTTGTTATTCCAGGGAATATCATTCTTGTTGGTTGGTCTAGACTTGATTGGTGAACAGGTGGACTGAAAGAAAAATAAAAATGAAAAAATTTGACAGGACAGTGTACTTTTACATGCACGGAAAAGCACAAAGGTGCGAAAGCCAGGCCTTATGAAATTACTGAAGACACTTATTTGGGGGCAATGGAGAGTGTAGAGGAGGACGGACCCATAATGCTGCTTTTTCTTGCTCATGCTCCTCCCTCCAAGCTCGTAAATCAAATCCACCCAATACGATACTTTATTGTGTTATTATGGACCGTAAAGGGCTTCATTGGGAAATGGGTGCAATTGAGGCCAATTCAACGTGTGTAAGTTTAGCCTTGTTTTTTTTTTTTGTTAATTTGATTCATTTTTGTAATTTTATGTGGATTCTTTTCTCGCCGGATCAATTCTTTTGTAAGAAAATTTGTGGTTCAAACTTTAAACACCCGACACCCATTGGGATTTATTTATTTCATAGTGATAGTAAGCAGCAGCAACATTATTCTCCTTGTCATGGTTCTTGCTACTTCCTCCACCGCTTGGTATTCGGTAGTGCAAATTCAATATTACTTAAAAATTCATATTTTGTCAACTTTCATGATGGTAGCGAAAACGTGGGTTTTGATTTCTGGGGCCCTTGGAATGTGATACCCCTTTTAATTCAAGGTGTTCCTCTGCCTATTAGTTTGTTATTCTCACCGCTTTTAAATGTGGAGCTGGAAATTACTAAGATGTGCACAACACAGCTTTGATGAAGAGTCCATTTTTTGCGTTTGATGAGTGCTGCCCATTACTCTCTTATCATATCCAACAGAAGATTGAAATTAAAGATTCCAATTTTTATTTGAACTACGCCACTACAAGGGGACAATGCCATGCTCTTTTCGGCCCAAAACACTTCGATAAATGTAATCGGAAATTAAATCGAAGGACCTACTTAGAAAAAAAAGGTTGGTTGGTTTTGTACAGTGGCACGTGGATGCAGGGTTTGGTTCATTAAAATGGTTAGGTTTCTTCAATATGGTTGCTATTGGATTTGGAGCTTGAAGAATTTTTGGCTCACCAAAGAATTGGGTTCTGTCGTTTGTGGTAGCGATACATCTGTTAAGTTGTATCTTGTGTGAACTCTCAAATTCAAACCAGCTTTCTTCCACTAACATTAATCACCCATAGTTTGTTTTTATTCTGGGGGTACAAATCAGTTACCAATGGTTACTTTATATAGATATTTGTTAGTCCCTATTTACCTCTTCATGTCTTTTCTATTGAGAAATTTGAATACCAGTTGCTTAGTATGAGAAATAAAGAAAAAGTATCAGTGCCGTGGCAATTGGATTCACCCTCCAGCTGGATGTTTGTTATGTTTGTTTTTAGTAAAGGATTAAATGCCATAGGCCACTAGTTACAACAATGTTATTGACCCTTCAGCTCTATAACTTTGTTACCGTTCATTCCGTGCTTGTCGGAACAATATTTCTGAAGCTAGAAATTTAAAAGGCTTTTACTGTTCCGCGAAACGCTGCAATGAAATTTGAGAGCATTTGATCCTTCACGCCGTTTGACATATCTCATTCAGGGCAAGGTAGCGGTGGCAAACGGTTTTGTGACGTTGTGTGGCTTATCAAGTTGGGAGCTTGTGGCGCGTTTGGAGGCCCCACTACAATCGTACTTAATTGACAGCATCTCGCCAGTTCAATATCCAAACTTTTCCAGTTTTCCTTGGACCCAAAGAAAAAAAAATCCAAACTTTTCTTAATATAAAATACAATGTATCGTATTATTTTACAAGCTAAATTCAGGAATTAATCGTACTTGCATCGAAATAACAAGCACGAACAAGGATTAGTTGTGCTTTTTGCTTGTTTACTTTTGCTTTTGCTTTTGCTTCTTAAAACAAGGACTGAAAATTGGACGCTTTTGTCACCCATTAATTAATTTCGTTCGTGCTTGATGCCATTCTACTATTCAGCCTTTTCTTTTACAAACTATAATTTATTTAATTGTACTAATGGTGCATATGTTACCTAATCATTAGTTACTTGAAATGAAAAGTTATATCTGGAATGATTTAAAATGAATTGTATCAAAGTTAAATTCTTTATTTTAGTATTATTAATAATTGAGCAAATGAAAATTATGAAAGGCCTTGTTAAAATGATGTGAGTTCTTTCGTGGCTTCAGGTGCTTGTTATTGTCGCTCCAATTCTGCAAGTTAACCCAAAAGCTACTACCTTTTCTCTCTAACTATCAAAATGGTCTTGCCTAGATCATTAATATCACATGCAATAATATGTTTCGCTTTCTAGTTTCTACCAAATAATGGGGTAGATGATTTATTACATTATGTTGGTGATGTCTCCTAATTAAATGAATGAATGAGCAAGCAGATGAATAGAGCACCCACCCAATTAATGAGTTGTAGAAGCAGTTTGTTTCACAATTTACATGCAACCTCTGGTTTATGAAGAAGCGCCAATGGGATTAATTTATTCTCTCCCATCTATCATGTTGTACCATTTCACTATATATACACCCTGCGTGAATTCGTGAATCATTTCAGACGTCACGTAGAGTACCATTTCAATAGGTTTCGACATTACTGATCAATTTAAAGAAGACAGTGTACCACCCTTTGTTTAGCTTTTAGTGAAGAAAATAAATTTCTAAGAAAATATATAAAACAAAGAAAAAAGAACTAAACATGTTTTAAAGTTAGATAGAATAATTTTTAAATTATTAAATATAATTAAAATGTGTGTTCAAATTAAGAAACATAATTGGATTATATGTAGTTGCATTAAAGAATCCAGAGAGATTGCTTAAAAAAGTTCAAAGACAATTTTATCAATAATAATAATAATTTTATTTGATTTCAGTGAGATGGTATCTCGTAACCTTTCAAAATACCTATGATTTCTAAAAGAAAGTAAAAAAATTAAGTAATCCAAGTTGATTTTGTATTGAAATGTATGTCTAAGTCAAGAGAAATTGATTCTATGCATCTGTCAAACGTTCAAATAGACACTAAGCAACAAGATTTAGAAGGAGCTAGTATTGAATTTCTAGGAATATGCCCATATTTTGTACTCCACTTGTGTCTTGAATAAAATGGTCTCTATTAAAAATACACGTGGAACAAACGATACGCTAAGCATTTTGTTCCTCTCGCAAAACAACTTCAAGAAAAATCTTATTCAACACAATCACAGAGATCTGTAAGACCGTGCGAGTAGATATAAATGGTCAATCAATGATTTAAATCTAATCCCATGCGTCAGAAGCCGTTGGCATAATTTTTCTTGTTGATACATATTTCATTTACCAAGTATGTGGTGTTTGCACCAACTAAGCCGTTTGTGATATAAATGTTCGCAGAAATTAGTTGTAATTGAAGGTAGCTGCTACATATTAGCACTTCTCTAATCTTTCTTTCCCTTGTGGATTTTAGACTTTTTAGTTGTTAATGAAATTATGACTGAAAAATAAAATATATCAAATATTACAATTACATGAAGTAATTTAATAATCATTTTATAGTCGACCACTTTTTATTGTAATTTTTACATTTCTATTTTACATCAAAAAAATCATAATCCTTTTAGTGACGTAAATTTTGACAATAGGTAAATATACATAGTCATAAAAATTAGTAAGAAACAATAAAGATAAAGTAAAAACATACTATTTTAATTAAAGAACAAAAATGTGCCACATAATTAGTTTTTAAATTCAATTTATATGTTTATCATTTTATTTTAATTATATCAATGTATACTTAAATTTTAATATTTCAGAATATATTTTATAAATTATTTCTCACAGAATAATAAAAAATTTATAAATTATTTTACAAAACAATCAAACTTTTTAATGTATATTTTAACAAGTTATAAATTATTTTATATTTATAATATATATATATATATATATATATATATATATATATATATATATATATTCATATGTATTTCTATTTTTCTATTTGGAGTATGTTTTATCAACTAATTCTTTTATACAGAAAAAAAAATAGTATATTAAAATATACGTCGTACAGTATTTATTAAATTAATAGGTAAGTTTTGTTAGTGTAAAAAAAGTTATACTTTCAACCAAATAAAATTCATCATTTATACCAATTTTAAGATATTATTATAAAAATTAATAAATTTATCATATAAAAAATATGTATCAAATATTTATTACAATCACTAGATATGTTTCCTATTTAATAATCCATTAGGTCGAGATGGGAATTAGAGTAAGTGTCTTAAGTTGGATTTTCATTGTCATTATTATATAAAAAAGTTGTATTTTAAAAAAAAAATATCACAACAAATATATTACAAGTAAAATCGATTGTCATAAAATATTAAATACTACTTTATTAAATATAATGTTATGTAAAAGATTAAGCATACAAACATAGTCAAATTATTAATACTAAAAATTAAAAATTAAGAGATAAATTAGTACGATATATCTATTAATATATTTGAATTATTTTTGTAAGTTAATTTTTTAAACAATAAGATATAATAATTTTACGATGAAAAAGTATATAGGTGTTAATTTCTATAATAATTATTTTTCACAATAAATTTTCAATATAGATATATAGATCTAAATGAAAAAAATTGTTCAATAAACATATATTATATTTAATCAACAATACGTTATATTTAATAATATTATTTATGTTAATTGTATATTGTATTGAACAGATGCTATAATTAATACGTTATAAAGTTAATTGTCTAACAATATTAAATATTATCTTTATTGCATCTAATATATAGTCAAATTAAGTAAAAAGATTAATTATTTAAACGTTTTTTTATTAAATATAACATAATTTTGAATAGTTTACTAAATAAAATATATATTTAAAATGAATTAATTTTAAAATTCTTAAAACTTTTAAATATTACATATGTTCAATATATGATATATAGTCAAATAAAACAATAAGGATAAATATTATATTCATTAAATGTAATATATTTACTAATTTGTTAATGAATGTATGACAATTAATTAGAGATGTTCAATATATATTATAATAGTTTTTTTTTTCACATTCTTTGTTAAAATGAAGATTAAATTCCACATTTAATACTTTTATTAACTCTCATACAATCTTTGCCCCTTCGATCAAATAAAGTAAAAGAAAATATTTTTATTTTAGGAATTTTAAAAGATAAAATAATAAAATTAATTAATCAATGTAGTAAAATTCTTATCGGGTGAATTCATGCACATTTTACCAAAAAAAAAATGTTTTCAAAATTAAAAAAGAAAACATAATTATGCATTGTTTTATACGATACGATGTCCTTTATGAATTGGCGCAACATATACTCCATGAATACAAAGAATCTCATTCCTAGAACACACAAGAGACTCTCGAGCAAGGCCTGATAGTATTCAAGAGTAATATGAGATCATTCATATATATAGAACACTGATGTCACTCAACAATATCTCATCTTGATACATTTTGCAACATTTTTACTCATATATGCAGATTGAAGGATAACCAAATATCATTGCATAAAGTACCCCACATGTTAGGTACAGAATTACCCTCACTTTCCAATATGAAACACTATTTGCGAACAATCATCTTCTGCTAAAAAATCAAAGAACAAACAGTTAGGTATTAACACCCTATAGTCCTATACCACGACTGACTACTTTTAGTTACTCTGCCTTCAACTTCAGTTAATTTGTGCAGTCAACTGGACAATAAAATTCCAAAGTCTGATAAAAGAAACAAGACCAGATATCTCACACTCTATAACTCTGTTTTCAACCATCCTGCACAGAATGACAATCAATTATTATAAAAAAACACACAGAAATTGGAATTGATTATGCAAAAGAATTAAATCACAAAGAAGTTTCTGGAATTACCACTGGTTCCCAAATTGTCAAGAGCTGTAATGGTATTGTAACTTGTTTCATAAAAGCTTTGGTTCAAAACAGACTGCATATACATGTATAATTATAATTATTATTTTCAAATTTTCACAAGCAAGAGATTTTCACTCTTTAGTCTTTACCTGTGGCATTGGAGGGAATTGTGTTGATGGGTTAGGCATGCTGATGCTGGCACCATATCCACCAATAGGTCCATGTCCAATGTGTGACTGGAGAATGTTATTATTAGAGAAACAAATTAAGCTAAATATTAACTTTGTACTAAAACTTTGGTGAGTAAATTGTAGAGACCTACACTTACATCTTTGGAACAGATCTGCTCTACATTAAAATTCAATTGTGGATTTACAGTGGCAAGTTTCATGGACAAAAACTGCAAAATATAACTTACGTAAGTTGAGCATTCGAGTAATCACGACATTGGAGGTTGACTCTTTAGAAGGTGTTATCCATAATTCCGCATCCTTAAATTTAGGATAAATTACAGTTTATCCTCATGTGGTTTGCCGAAATATTATTTTCTCACCATGTGGTACATACATTTATATTATGTTATAGCATCTAATCATTAGGCCTGCATATCACAAGATACATATCTATATTTATCAATTTTCAAGAATGCGATATTTGGACAAGAAGATACATTCATAGGTGATTGTATACTAATGAGCAAACTTTAGGGATGAAGTGTCAATTTTAACCAAAATTGAAAATGCTATATAAAAAAGAAGTGGTGAAATTAGATTAGACCACAGGTGAAAGTTGTAATTGTCCGTTTAAATTAAAAAAACAATCACCACATATATTATAGAGTGAGATGGTTGAGGTTTTTTTTTAGATGAAAAAACTGGATCATTTTATTCAAACATTCAAATTATGTAAATCAGCAAGTAAGAGGTGATTCCTCAATCTATCCAGTATTTTTCAATTTCCATGGCATTCAAAACTAAATTAGCTATGCATCTGCTACTCTATTACCAGACCGCTTCACAAAAAGTTAACTTAAATCCCAAATGAGATAGATGGTTGAGGTTAAGCGATCCATTTATATATTATATTGCAGAATGATTATTATTATTTTTTTATAATTTTCTGGGAATGGTGCATGTGCACAGAGGAAACTAGATCAACATTTTTTTAAAAAAGCAAAAGTTAGTGTAGGATGTATGAAGGATGTATACATCCCAACTATGTTGGCACTCATACACACCCACCCACATATCACGCCAAATAACATTAAAAGAGAGTAAAAAAGGATGAACAAATTGCAGGGACTAGGCCAAAACCCAATCGAGAAGCTAACAGAATCTGTAATTGGGAAGCGCCGTCCTATTACAAAGGTATTCACCCCTAACAAAACTTGGGGTATGATCCCACCAAGAATAACTAAGCCTAGAATCAGCACCATTCCCAGAAAAATACAGAAAAGCTGCTATTTGTAAGAGTGCAAGACTAAATACATAACAGCATACCTCAACCTGTTGTTGCAGTGATTGCACATAGTTTATAATCTCATCCAGCATTACCGCTTTACCCGTTTTCTGAAAGCCAATGATAACATAAAATTAATATACCAGAAATCATCTATGAATAGAAACCATGACAAATACAATCATCTCAAATAACCTTATCGCATCCTGGAACAAGTTCTTGAAGTAACCTCATTCGCTCACTAATCTTTTCTCTCCTCACCTGCAAACAAAAAGTGTTATAACTCTAATTTATCAATAAAAAGCGGGTTTCTAGTAATAAACATTAATGTGTTAAGATGATGGTTACCCTTTCTGCAAGGCTGTGACTGTTTGTAGCTTGACCTCTTCGGGCTCTCACATGAATGAAATTTTCTTTGGAACCTTCTTCACTCTCGGAGTCATCTTTCTTTTGCTTCAGCAATTGCTTTCCACATAAGTTAGCAGTACTATTTTGTGCAACTCTAGGCTTCTTTTCACATTGTTCTTTCACATCATCATCACAGCTCTTCCCAGAAGAATCTTTAAGTGCTTCCCCCTCAGCATTCTAAACAATGTTTTTAAAAAAACATTTCATTCATTAGCACTTAAAGAAACACTTAAAGAAATTAGCTTCCTAAACCAAAAAAGTCAATGAAATTTTATACATCATAACCGAGTCTGATATAAATATAACACACAGGACCTACCTTATTTGAACTGAAAGTAAAATTATAGTCAAGTCCACGCTTTCTTTTGTGTTCATCAGGTGCAGCTCCTTCTTCAGAAGTTGAACCTTCGAGCTTAGATTGCTCATTGTTTATTGGACTCCTTTCCATTCCAGACTCATTACTCGGATTATGATTTGGCAGATACCCTGTGTTAGCTATATCATAAGAACCGGTTTGGCCAAAGGAGGGAACCTTAAGGGCCATGTGCTCAAAATTTGAGTCAGATACATATTGAACAAAGTGAGAGTCACAGTTCATTCCCTGGTTTTCCAAAACAGAAGGGTAAGCTGAATTGGCAAACTCACTATGAGAAACCATAAGAGAGCCTCCCAAAGTTTGACTCAATGGAACAAGTGGATCCCAAGCAGAAGAAGCAAGAAAAGGGTTAGCCACGACTCCTGAAGGCATAGCCATAGACACAGAACTAATTACTGTCGTTTCTGAAACACTTTGAAGCCCCAATGCATTTTCACGGCCACCCATCTCTTGAATCCAGTATTGCCTAAACACCTAGAACTAAGAAAGTAACTATAAATAATGTATATATCAATAAATTAGTATAATCCCGGTTCAACGTAGTATAGACTATACTAGAGTTGAAATAAACACAAGTGCATCATGATTAAAGGGAAAGAGAATTTTGACTAGGTAGGCTCGAGAGATATCTTGCAGGACTCAACAAGGAACAAATAGCATTGGCAGCTTTATAGGACTGAGAGGAGGATAAAGTAAAAGAAGACCCTCATTGTGGCATTGACACAGAGCAAAAAGGAATATAATCCACTCGTGAGTCACTAGCTAGTTACTTATTCTTCCTTTAAAGATCGTAGGATCAGGCCTATTCCTATGATGTTCAGGAAAAAAAGGGAAAAAGGCTTCCCCTCAGACGGAAAGTGAACCTTCCAGAGCATAAAGTGGACATAGACAAGCAACGTGATAGACTGATAGCTAAACAAAACTACAAATAAAGCAGATTCCCTTTTCTACTTTGTTCACAAAACAACTAATAAAATTCCCATTCCTCCATTGGATTCAAACAACAATCGGGGCAGGACCCATTGAATGGCTTAGAAGGTTTGAAGCTTCATACCAAGTGATTAAACATCAAGCATTGTAGCTTAGTTTTGATTTAAAAGACAGGACAAGAGCGAAGAACTCTACCTGTGCATTCTGAGAAATGACCAAAGGCATCAAATTCTACTACTAAGAGTGTGTATGGATGTGCTTTTGAAGCTCCGAACTTGAGGGTCAAACATGATTTTTGCATTGACCAAAATGTTTGGATGTGTGTTAAAAACATAATTTTGAATTTTGAACTAAGTTTCATTGAAGTAATTAAAAGTAGTTTTTCCATCACCCTAGTCACAGAATGCGTTCCTAATATACCTGAATTGTCTTCATGAATAGCAAAGATCTTACACAAATATCTAGAGTACCTAGGTTATAATGATTATCATGAAAATACTTTGTAGATAAAAATGATTTTCGTTGGAGGTGAAAGTTATTACGTGGATGAAACTCACATGTGAGAAAGAGATTTTTGATATACTAGTGTGGAATAAAATCTCATATTATATAAAAATAAGAAGATTAAATATCATATACTTAAAGAAAAAACCTATAAATATAAGTTTTAATATTGTGAGATGAAATATAATATCAAATTTATCTCCTTGTTCATTGTTGATGTGATTTTTTCCCCTTGGGTTTCCCAACCCATATTCTGGTAATTTGGCACCTAAAATAAATTTTGGTAATTTGGTTATTCAAAATCATCATTTTACAAACACATATTCAAACTAGATCCTTCACTGACTTGTGAAAGGGACAGGATTGTACACAGTAGTACGCTTTACCAGGTATCTGACTGTGTCATCAGGAGCGTCAAATGCTTAGTTAATTTCTGGATGAAAGACCACTTTTACCAACTGCGTAGTGGCATAAACATCGAGGGTAGCACAAAAATCCACTTTTTTATAAACAACACAAGGAGATACTGAACTAGAAAGAGAAAGGCACGGAGAGACAGAGACTTTGCTTTCCTGCACGAGGTTAGAAGTGATATGGTATCATTTTAAAAGACAGATAGCAACTTCTAACTGCTCCTGTACGTAAATTAATTCAAAAGTTTATGCTAATCTCTCTTTTTTACTGTACAGTTCATTGCATGAAATTTACATTTTTCAACTTCATAGGTCAAATTGAAATTTTCTATAATTAATATTTTGATTATGCCTACTCGTTTTTCAGAGCGTGTATTACTTTTTCTTAATTTGTTTTCTTTTATAATGTTCAATTTTCATGAATTTCACTCTTTAATTTTCTTATTCAACCAATTAAGTTAAATTCTTATACGGATCAAATATTTGAATACTTGAGAAACTATTCGAATATTTTAATAAGTATTTCAAAATATTCAAACATGTTGTATTAGAGATTCTTTTCGAAAGTTCACTATTTTTATGATATAAATTAAAGACTTGTTTTATATAAAATTTACCATGAAATAAAAAATGAAGAAGAGGGATGAGGGAAAAGATGAGTGTGAGAGAGAGAAGAAACTAAACACGACTATAAAGAGTATCAATATAGGTAAAAATTAAATTGATCAAATAGGTAAAAATTTGTTGTTGAACGTAACTTTTGAAGGGTATATTAGTTTCAATAAAAATGAAAACAAAAAAGCAGCTAATAAAAGTGGTATTCGGGTCACAAAATGAGTGAATTATGATAAAGAAGGAACATGCCATCAGTTTGGGCCGTGAAGAAACTCATTCCCTTTTATTTCTGGCCTCTTGTGATTGTTCTAGACCACTGCAACTAGTGTAAGAGAAGCGTCACAGACTCTTGGAAATTTCTTCTTGCACCTCCAGTATTGCTTCCTATACCTTTTTAAGCATCCAGAAAATCTAATGTAATTTTACATTCCAGAATGGTGCAAAAAGCAATTATGGAGAGGAGCAGGAAGCAATTGCCCAGAGACCCTGGATTTCGAAAGGGGGATAGATTTTGGGGTCATTTCTCAATGGATTAAGTGATTTAACATAATTCTGGGCTTCACATTAAGTGGGTAATGGACTAATAAACACAAGAAATAGAACCACCTACAGTTTGATAAAAGAATGTCCTACTATTTAGCCCTCCATTCTTGTTAAGTACACCCCATCCCCCAGGATATTGAAAGTATATGAGCAGATATTTACATAGGACCAATTCTTATTTGAAGTAATGGAACATATATATAAAATTAACCCCAAAAAAATTGCATAGAAAGTCGCACTTATTTTTATTATCGTGGGGAACTAACGATCTTCAACATGTGAATGACACTCAATCTTTCTACGTCAATACAAATGCAAACTAATTGGAACCTTTTAAAATTTCTTGCATCACACTGATCACTACTCGCATAACACTTAATCCTGACTACATTACAAAATTAATTATTTTTTTAAGACAATTCTTATATCCACTCTTCCTCTTTGCTTAAACACTCTTTTTAATTTGTTTTTCAAAAAAGTCCTCTTTAAAAAAAATACACTCCCCTATTAAAAATTCCAAAAAAAAGCTAAAAGGCAATAAAGATAATATGCAGCACATTTTGAAATCTATCAAATTCAAGGCTTGTTCTTGAGTTAAAGCTGAAAGGGTGAATTCACGACAACATTTTATGATTGGCTGATAGCCAATTGGATCTATAAACCACTCTCGGCGAGGTGGAAAAATGAGGATTTGACTTGGGATCCAATACACTCATGCCGGCCTTGAGGGCTGTTTGGAGGTGCAATCGCACTAGATTCCATGAATAAAGGGGCCAAAAAAAATAATGGGAGAAGGAAAAAAAATTATGATAAATACTTATTTTTGTTGTTATATTTATTAGGTGTTAATAGTTATATTTTCGAAAGATAAAAAAAAATTAAAATTTTGTCCTTGAATTTACACAAAGTGTGACAAATTAGTTTAACCATTAGTTTTGTCTATTAACTTAAACAATTGTACCTATATAACACGGTGATGACATGATAGTCGACGGTTGTCAAGTGTCTTTTACATGATTACAATGTATCAAAAAATTAATTTTTTGATTTTGTCTCTAAACTTAACAATTTGTTATCATTTTAATTCATGAACTTAACCATTTATTCATATTTTAGTCTTGAAATTAATTACCTATTGTGATTTTGGTCCCTGAAATAACTTTTAAATTTTTAATTAAGTGTCACACTACATATAAATTAGTAACATAGTAATAATAAATGACATTTGTTTATAGTGATAACAATTATTATGGTGATGAAAATTGAATGGAAAATAATTGTCAAGTATAAAAATAAGAAATATTATATTTTATATTTGAAATCACTATTAATGTATTTATTATATCTTACTAAATTAAAAATCTAACAAATAATATTATAACAATGACAAACAACAATATAACTAAATTGAAAATAAATCTATGAAAATTAAATTAGTTTTTCATAAGAATCAAATTAAAAATGTGTATTATCTAAATAAATAGATACTAGCAAATAATTTATTTAAAAAAAATCAGTATATTTATTTTATTAATGAGAAAATTTAAAAACAAAGAGATGTAAAATGAATCATTTTATTCAATCAAAATTTGAGATAAAATTAATTTTTTTTCACCTTTTATTGTATTTTTTTTATTTTATATACTCCAACATGACTACTATAATGAATGAACTATATTTTATATTCAATTTTATAGGTTGTATGTATTATATATTCCAACATGACATACATAATTACATTCTTCATTGAGTAGATAATAAGTAAACTATATTTTAGGTTTTTAAATTATAATGAGTCATGTCCTCTAATATTCAATCATTGAACAACAATGAGAAAACTACAACAAAATAGTATATAAGAAAATGATTTTAACATTTTTCATTTTTCATATCCTCTTATACTCAATAGTTATAATGTTTATGTTAATAATTGCATTCAAAATGAGACTTAATTAAAAAAATTAAAAATGCTTTAAGGAACCAAAATATCAGTAAGTGGTTAAGTCAGAAACTAAAAAGACTAGCAAGTTTTCAAGTTTAAATATCAAATTGAAAAATAATTTTTTGACATACAGTCACGTGTAGATAACATGTGGCAACCTTATGAATAACATATGGTATATATCATCTATCATGTTATCATCAAAGACTTGTCATGTAGGTACAATCGTTTGAGTTAATGAAAAAAACTAAAATAGGACTAATTTATTACACTTTTTATAAATTTGGGAATGAAATTTTAATTTTTCATTTTTCAGCGACCTAACTATCAACACCTAATAAATTCAAAGACGAAAATGAATATTTATTTAAAAAATTAATTTATTTGGTAATAATTTAATTTCACTGGTTTTTTTCCAAAGCTCTCAATTCTTAATTTTAAGTTAACCCAACATTAAACTTAACCAAGTTTTAATCTCTTTTAAAAAGAAGTCTATTCACATGTAATATTTTGTATTTATATGTTTTTTAGTATAAAAAGTATTTCGAATATATTAAAATATATCATTTTAATAAAATTACATGTCAATTTTTTTTTTGGAACATATGTTTATATCTTACCATAGGCTTAAATTTAAATTTGTTTTTTTAGTCACCCGATTTTGAAAAAAGCTCTTTTTAGTTCCTCTATATTGATTTTTTACGATTTGGGTGCTTAACTTGTGACTTTTTTTTATCTCAAGGAGGATTAAATTTTTTTTTTTTAAAAAAATATTATGGGACTAAAAAAACAAACTTAGGTCCCATTTAGGGTGACGGTGAGTATTTGATTTTTTATTTTCAAATTCAATCACACGCATATATATATCCTTATCTATTGTTTCGGATTGGTTCTATAAAATGTGAGAACAAGTCCTGATTATACACTCAAATGCAAACATTCTCCAAGGATAATCAACAATTCCAAATTGATGGCGCTAGCAGCAAGGAGCACGTGAGTCCAGGTTCAAGGTCCAGAATTTTTGTGTGCTTTATTTATATTGTTTTTCGGTCCTGTATAACAGTATAAGTGTAGATAAATGGACATTTGGATGGGTAATTGGATTTTAGAATAAAAGGTATTGTGAACTCGATGACAATAGGGAGGAAGTGCAGTTAACAATGATCTTTTTTTTTCTCAATAGCAAATAACAAGTTACATTCTTGGAGGTATTTCTTAAAGATTTTGATGTTTGTATTATTCTGAAACTGGTTTTGGGGTACTCCTTGTGCTACAACCTACTGGTTTAATATTAATAAGGGAGTGAATTTTTTGAAAGAAGATATTTTAGAAAACAAATTGAAAATAAGTGTCTAAACAATGAGGGGGGGAGTGAAAATAGTAATTGTCTTTTATAATTTCTAGCAAGCTATAATTTAGAGCAGGGACATGCTAGGTGCACCCAGCAACATTGTTGGTGCACCCAGCAATTAGATGAATGGGCAAAATTACCCCTGCGTTAAAAAAAATAATTTCTTCTTCCGGAAGAAGATTCTTTTGGCAATCTTCCGGAAGAAGGTTCTTCCGGAAGCTTTTCGGAAGAACCTTCTTCCGGAAGAACAATTTGTGTTCTACCGAAAGATCCTTTTTCCGGAAGCTTTCCGGAATAACCCCCCTTCTGGAAGAACCCTTCATTTGGTAGTATTCTCGAAAGAGTGCTTCTACTCGAAGAACAACTTTCTCGCGTTCTTTAAGAAGTTCCCCCGATAAGGGACCGATGAGCGACGTCCGGCAACAGTATATGCAACTCGAGTATGATATACATCCCGAT
>NC_016091.4:3870649-3870885 GCF_000004515.6 Glycine max | reverse complement strand
TCCGGAAGAACAAATTGTTGTTCTTCCGGAAGAAGGTTCTTCCGAAAAGTTTCCAGAAGAAGGTTCTTCCGGTAGAACAAATTGTTCATCCGGAAGAACCTTCTTCCGGATGAATAAATTGTTCTACCGGAAGAACCTTCTTTCGAAAACTTTCCGGAAGAAGGTTCTTCCGGATGAAAAATTTGTTCTTCCGAAAGAACCTTCTTTCGAAAGAAGGAATTATTTTTTTAATACAA
>NC_016091.4:3836117-3870549 GCF_000004515.6 Glycine max | reverse complement strand
TAGCATGTCCCTTTAGAGCACCTATTATTAGGCCAGCACAATTCTATTTACGGCCTGTCTGAGTAGGTCCATTGAATTGGGTTCACTTTTAGAATGGATTACTTAACGTGAGAATCCATTCCGTGTGTCATTGATTTGACGATGGAAAATGAATTGTTAGGATTAATTTTAAATATATTTTTATATGTTTAGTTTCATATCGCAAAAAAAAATTAAAATTAATTTGGGATGTAAAATTGATTCTTGAAACAACTTTCACATTAGATCCAAAATTCTGTACTGAATTTTACTTATAATTTAATTTTATAATAAAATATTCAAATATAAATCATATTATTTTTAAATTAATTTTATTCAAAATCAAATTTATCAATATTACTCCAAATATACATTCCTTCTAAAAGAATTAATTCAACCCCTTGCATGTTTTTTGCGTTTATGAATCAATTTTCTCATTTAGAACTCAATTCCGTAAGATAGAATTTATTTCTAATAAAGGAGAAATAAATTCCTTGGTCCAAATTAGCTTAGAATGTGATTTTTTTAATCACAAACTATTTTCTTTTTAGTTGTAAAACGCTTGAAATCTCATATTCGCATTTTGATTCCTTGAGCCAGACTTGGTTACAATTTAAAGTCTTACATAATTTTCTTTTGTGTCTTCAAGATATATTTGTCTTTGGCTTTAACTAGTCTTGATCGTCGTCATTTTTATTTTTATTTTTGCTTTGTCTTCTTAAATTCCATTTATTTTTTGGATTTGTCCTCATCACAACTCCTACAGGAATACATGTCCAGAGGTCATGTTCAACAAACTTAAGCATTGAAATCGTTGTAGATACCCCCAACTCGATATTTATTTGTGGATCTTTCTCAGTGCGGTTAAGCGGCATGCCCAAAATGCTGATAAGAGCACTAGTTGTGATTCTTATATATATATAAAAGTCCTGACAGTTGATGATATATTAATGTCTTTATATTAATTAAGTACTATATCAACACTTACTATTTTTCTGTATTATTTGTTATTATCACATATCACCTACTATACTTGCACTCTTTCCTTCTTTTGCAAGGTTGAATAGACTTTGATATTCACGAACCTTTTTCCATTTCATGCCCTTGTACTAGTTATGAACAGGTCACGTATAATTGAATGATTATTTTTTTTTTTATAAATTGAATGGTTATATTTAACGGCACATATTTGCATGCAAAATAATAATAATAATAATAATGTTTTTTAAACGAGCATAAGGGTGTTTTGTCTTACTAAGGAATTATTGTTATTGTTCTTCCCTATATTTCACAGTTTTCATTCATTTGATTTTCCATTTTTGTTTGCATAGTTACGTTCTTATTTAGTATATTTTATTTAATTTCATAGAAATGCATAGATCCCATAATTTCTTCTATTGGACACAACAACACTAGCTGTACAACAAAAACATTATCAAAAGAAACAAACGTAGCACAAAATTTCTGACTAATAGAAAGGTTGTTCACATTGTATAGGGTAAACGCTACTCCATTTTCTACTACCATATTTCCAGAGATTCCCAAGAAACATGGCTCGTCCATAGGAGCCTTTGTAATACTATAGGCCTCCCTGGATGAAACATGGTTCGTCCATAGGAGACACACGTTATTCTCTCCCTTTCAGTAACAGCACAAAAACATTCACAACGTTATATTTCGGTCCTATTATTGAAGAATACGACATCTAATTTGGAGTTTCAATCAAGTTGTGATATAAGATAAGGCTACAGCATATATGTTTCCGGGACCATCTCTGTTACATTGCATGCATCCTATTTTTGTATTAGTATATCATATTTTTGTGGGGGGACCTTGCGGCTAAACATTAAAGTTTATCAATACACGAACGTACAGTAGCCAAGCACAAGTGAAAAATTAAGAGATTTTTTTTTTAATAAAAAAAAGAGGTTTTCTGTATAAACTCAATTGGAAACTCAAGAATTAATGTTACTATTTTAATGGGTTTTCTTTTTCATGCTATTGTGGCATCATAGAGCATCAACAAGTATAAGTGAGTAAAAAAGTCTCAAGTTAAATAGGAATAAGCAAGTTGAGCAACACTTAACTAAGATACACTTGCACACCTAATGTCTTAATATTTCAGATTAAATGTAGCGTTGAATTAACTTGTGTTGACTTATAGTTAATTGATGAAGGTCTCTCTAATTTCCCAACAAGAGCCTATATATCTTGCTGCTTCTGGTGTGAAATACAAGAATGAACATTGTGCACCCATGTTCAAAGGATGTCACAGAGCAACTACCACCCTTCAATCAAGCAAAATTTCTTGACAATGGGATAAATTACAAAATGATATGGGATTTCTTTGCCTCGAAGGGAAGCTCATTGGCCGTTGGTGTTGACCTATGCCTTCAGACCTTGTCTCAAATGAAACACGCTACGTGCTAACTAGCTTCATCTTTCTATATATATATATTCCGCGTGTCTTATTATTCAACTTTAATTGTATTTATTTTGAATTCACACCTACCACATTCACGTTCTTTAATTTCATTTCCTATCGTCAAGTCCTTTCAATGCAACAATGTACGTACGTAATCCTGAAATTTTCTTCACTAAGTTTTCAAATTCTGATAAACTGGCACTATATTAATCCAGCTCATGAGCAAGAGCAAGTGCTTTTCCATAGCTGTCCTTTCTGAACCTTTTTTTTTTTTCTGTTTGTGTTTGTTTGCTTAAGCTGTCCACAATAATAAGATTTGTAATGATATTTGTTGACTAATCTCTATGGATAGAAAGAAAAACAATAAAACTGAAGTGGATCTTACTTTTTCCCTCTGTTGAGAGTGAGGTACAACTTTTACTTTCCATTCTTTTCCACGAGACTTGTTAGCTTTTTGACCATCAATATTCTTATTCTAGTTTAGCCTTTAGCTTTTCATGCAATCTGCTTCTTGCCGTGTTTCACTTTTATACATTCCCGCTTTCCCTTTGTCACAGCAAAGATTTTTTTTTTTTTCCTATTCCGCATACATTAATTTGGATTCACAAAAGATTAGATAAAATTAATTATCCCTCGCCGTTTGCACCGTTTTTTCGAACGACTAAGTTCGTTGACCTATAACGTATTCGGCGACAATATTACCTCCTTGAAATAGTTCATATATGAGAAATATTATTCCCTCTAGTTTTGAATGTACACAACAATATATTTCTTTTCTCTCTCTATTATAAGTAAATTTTAATAAACTTTGTTATATTATTTAATTAATTTATCTTCAAAATATCTTTTATTTAATAACGTTAAAGTTTTTTTTATGTTTAATATGAAATTCCAATAAAAAATAATTTAAGAAAAAAATATTTTTTTAATTAAAATTGACAATTTAATAAAATTAATTGATTAATTATTTTAATAAGTGTGAAATATTTTTTTTTATAATCGAAAGCAAAGAGAGTACAAAATACTCTTTTCCCTCTATCTGTGAAAAAAAGAGTAATTTGGACGTTAATTAATTAAGTTTTACTTGCAAATTTGATTCTATATGATCTTAGTTTTACTTAAAGTTATTTTTAAATTGATTTATGTTTGAAAACTTTTATCTTAAAACAAGGTATACATATATTGCACAATACCTTTGGTTCAATCGAGGGAAGGGGGAGGAAAAATTGTTCGGTCTGTTTCAGGAGAACAAAAACCTCACTTAATTTCTTTAGTTGCTAAGAAGATAAAAATATAGACAATATGCTATTACATATTACTGTAAATAATGCAAAAGAGATAAAAAAAAAATCTTGAGATTTAATCAACATAATCTAAAAATTAGATATCATTTTCTCATATTTTTTCTTCAAATTTTCCAATATCGAAAGAGGTAGATAAAAATTGAAGAAAAAAATTAACTTTGTCATTTGCCCTTTATTCTTGTTCAAATTTTTGAACTAAAAAAGATAAATTAAAAGGATTTCTCCGTCTTTTTTGTCTCTCCTCTTCAATTTATTCCAAACAAACCATTTAACGAGAACTCTGGTAAATGGCTACCATTGTTTTTCAGTTTTGTTATTTCCTCACAACTTTTTTCCATATAAAATATTTAATCAAAATAAAAACTATTTAAAATGTTAAAAAGTATAGTAATCACTGTTTTTCAGTCGAAAACGTGCCATTACTAGTAAGGATTAGATCTCGTTGTTGGATGCATCCGCATAAGTACTCGCATTTTGTCGACGGAAAATAAGTAAAATTATTATTAAACGACGTTGATGGAGCACGCCCTACCCTTTCATTAACTATTACCAATCCGAGAGAAGTATTAATTGGAACAGTAGGCGTTGCTTTATTAACAATCTGCAGTGTGGCATGTTTTTTATTTTGGGTTTTAGCTATAACTATTTGTTGTGTCCAAAGCTATCAGTAAATAATACTAATTGTGTACCTAACCCCTGTATTTGACATGGCTCCACTATTTTGCAACCGTATAACTGAGAGAAACTATTTCGAAGAAAAATATACTCTATAAGTGTATTGAGAGTACTAATTAAAAAAAAATTATTCATTCATATGAAAACATTATAATACTTGTAATGCTTATTAATAATGTTAGCGTAATTTAATTTTTATTTCTTTTAAAAAAAGTTATTTAATAAAAAAAGATTATGATACTACTCATTAACGAGGAAGATAGCTAGCTAGATTCTTAAGGTGATCACTCATTTTTTTTAAAAATTATCAAAAAAAAAAAGAACCTGTCTTTTTCTCTTGTTAAAGACGGTGTTATAAAATAATTCGGATTATAAAACGCATTATTATAGATGATGCAAAGAAACAGCTATTCCCAATTTCAGGATAGAACTACTTCCAGCTTTCCCGGCACTGATTCCTCGTTATGGTCTCAACTCTAATAGTAGTGCAATCAAGCACAGATAATTACACACGAGGGAGACATACACACGCACGTGGGAATGCACTCGATAACAGGATGGACTCAACTTGTGTTAAGGCACCAAAGCATCCACATCAAGACATGAAATCACTTTTATGTCCCAATATCCATCTCTGGATTCCGGCAATTGGAAGGAGAAAAGCTATGGAATTTTTTAACCATGTAGTCAATTTTTCTTATTTAATAAAAAAGAGTTAGTGGTGTACCCAGGTAATTATGATAATTTGGCTAACATGAAACTTTCATGCAAGAATCTCTTCAATGATCACCTTTCTTTTTTAATAACGAATTGAGCATTAGCTAGCTGCCTTTGAAGAAAGCTGAGATAAGAACGGTTAATGCAATGATAGTAGTAGTATTATGCAGACTGAGGGACACATTAGCTACAAAACGAGATAGTGTGGTCAAAGTAGTGGTCTCTCATTTCATTATTGGGAAACATTGAGCTCATTTTGTACTTAGCAGGACCTAGAAAAGATGCAACTCCATAAAGGAAAAATCAATAATGTAAGGGCCACTTCCATATTGCAAAACATCATTTCACGGAATTTAATCATTCGTCTCCCCCTTTAATTATTCAAATATGAATATTTCCATTCCAGCATATAGCCAAAAGGCTATGTTTGTAAAGGCCATGTTACACTTTGTTACATAAAGATGACAGATAGGTGGCCCCAACCCTGCTTTTCATTAATTCCCCAAAATTCCTCCACCCACGTCTTGGCACAGTAGAAACGCAAAATGTTACCCCAAAACCCAACTTTGGTCCCCATCAACCATTTCTTCTCATCCCTCCAAAACACCCCTCCCCATCGTTTTTCTATTACATTTTACATGCATGACATAACATGGCTAAGATATAATTTTTACCTTCATTTTTTTGGTTTAATTTGATTATCCAAGTTTAAAAATTTTGCTTTAATCCTTCAAGGTATTAATATTAAGATCAAATTAATATCTCCGTCAATTTATTACACTAACTTGATCACCTATAGTGAGAGAATGCCATTATCAAAATGAACATTTGCCACACATTAATGTTAGTGTTAAAAAAAAAACCGACGAAACGATCAATTTAATCTAACATCAAAATAAAAGCTTTTAAACTTAGGAAATCAAATTAGAAATAAAAGATGAAGGAAAAAAGTAAATTTTAGTTACATAACATAACATGAAAAATGGACCGTGCCTATCTCCATTTAAGTATCAGTCCAAGAAGCAAAAACTGGCAAGTGAGACAAAGAGATAGCAGGAGAAGGCCTCATTTGAACCGTTGGTGAGGGTAGCCAAGAGGTAACACTGGTACCAATGGGGTTCACAATCTTTGTTTCCATTGGAGGCATTGGGAACAGAAGCGAGGGACCCCTTTTCTCAGGACTAGCCTCTCTTGAGCTGCTTAAACTTGTCACCAGCGATGACGTGTTTGAAAAATGAGTCCCAATTTTGCTAGACTCGTCCAGCATATTATGCTGCCCAGAACCCACCGAATCAATCCCAATAAGATCTTGTAGGGCCATAGAAAATGCACTGTTTCTGTAATTTCCACAGTTCATTATTTTTTGGTCACTGCCATTGCCATTTGCCTGTTGCTGCTGTGAAGGGTGGTTAAATAAAACCATCTTCCACTCTGAGTCGTTTTCATTATTGTTGTTTCCTGCTTGAACTTGAACCGTTTCCTCATTGTTCACACTTGTTACTACACTCTTGTTGTAGTCTATGTCCTTGTTTCTAGGATCGTTATCTTTCTTACGCCTTGCAAGCTCCCCAGCGAGGAGATTGCTACTGGCCATGATTCTCTCCACATCGTATCTTGAAATGTCAAAGTTTGTGACTGCATTTGCGCCGCGAAATTTGATCGCCGCTACATCGTATGCTTCTGCTGCTTCCTCTTGGGTGCCTAAAAGAAAAATGAACATTAATTTAATTTTTTTTTCTCTAAATCAAAAAGACGCATTTCCAAAATTTGAACTTTAGTCTTAAACCATATTCTTGTCGAGATACCCTTTATCTACAAAATTTGAACTTTCCTTAAACCATATTCTTGTCGGGATACCCTTTATCCATCTCTATCATATTTGATCAGCGTGTGTAACAGCCTTAAAAAAAGGTGCTATGTTGCATTCTATGCAGAGGTATGTTCAGCCTTATAAAAGCACTACTAGTCACTAGAGTTTGGGAAAAGAAAGATTGAGGCTGAAATCAAATAAATGCCATATGGAGTCACTTTTTTAAACTAGCTAAAGGGGTAAATATACACCCCAAATTAGCCTTCTAATATAAATGCTAAGACCCTTTGTAATTAGGAATTGACAGTAATTTAGGACTTACTGAACGTCCCAAGGTAAAGGTCTTTGTTCCCAGCAACTCTGCCTATCCTCGCTTGCCATCTTCCATGTTGGTGATGCCTGAATAATAATAATATTAAAAAATAAACTTGACACAAATCATCAAACTAAAGTTCCACTACTAATGAAGAAAAAGGGGGCAGAACCACACCAACCTTGTGACCCCTCTGTATATTGAAGCACCTCTAGAAAACCCGCTGCTTTTTCTGCAAAGCAAACAAATACTCAATCACAATGATTATCATATAATTATTGGTAGCTTTTCCCTACAAAATTTTTAATTAATTAATAAAATGTGTACCTTCTCAAGTGTGCAACGTATTCCTGTCTGCTCATGTTCTTCATTTCCTCAAGTTGAACTTGGTAATTCTCTATCTGCCAGAGTAAACAAAAAGAGTGTGATTTCGAGCACAAAAGATTCGAATCAAGGAGAAAAATGCTACACGAAATGAAATATACCGAAAAGTTTATATGCGTTGAAGGTCCCCAGTACTTAAGGGCCGCGAGATCATAGGCTCTTGCAGCTTTCTCCTCCATATCATAACCCCCTTTAGTTCAAAAACAAAATTGACCACGTAACAATTATAAACAGTAGCAAGAGTGTTGAAATTGCAAACAAAAAGTGTGGGAGAATACTTACCCAAATACACTGAAACATGCAAAGTTCGATTATTTAATCGTCGTCCACAAACATCAACACATGACACAAGTTAGTGGGCACATGTCAGATTAGGGACCAAAAGCTTTAATGGAGAATACTACCAAAAAATTAATAAAAATGTCAACCACTGTTATTCATTCTCACTAACCTTGTCGTCCTTTCCTAGTTTGCCCTTCCTTCTTGCAACTATTATCCCACAAATGCGCTTCATACCTACCAGTCCATCTATGCCTAATGGAAAAGAAAGCAATAATCCACAACTCAATCAACGACATCTATTAAAAAAAACAGGATTGACTAGACAAAGAAAACCAATTTATTTCCAGATTGGAAATTTCGGTAAAAGTTACACAAACAAAGAAAGTTTCAAAACTATTAACTAACCTTGTGACACCTCTATACTGCGAGGTTCTTTGCCCAAATGTGTCGATAGATTTTCTATGCACAGGCTGCTTCTGACCAAGTTTAGCATGCCCTCTCTTCTTTGCATCCACAGCAACAGAATCTGTTCCAGAAGGAGCAGTGACACAACTAGACTGAGAACCAGGACTCATAGATAAGCTTAGAGACTGTAACTCTCCACACCCCACAGATCCTAAAGACACACCATTTCTCTCATTCCCCATGCCACAATTCATTTGCTGCTCCAAAACCTGCTGGTGAGTTGAAAACTCCCTTGTTGGAGCCACCCAGTTTTTCAAGCCTTCTGTCATTTGAGGCATTAGGGAGCTGCAATCCGACACGTGCGTTTCCTTTGTTGTTTCTTCCTCCAACGGTGCTTGATATAAACCATGGCAAGCAAGGCCTGAGTAATAAGGGTGTGTTTGGACACTCATATGACCTTGTTGCCTGAAGGGTTGTGAAAGAAGGTCTCTGTTGGGTTGAGCCTCTGCGTTTTGGGAGTTATAATAGATGCTGTCTAGGCTCAAACCTCTCTCGTGGCTTCCATATTCGTGAGTTCCCATAGTTGCACCACCTAGAAAGTCCTCCAATTTCGGAGACGAAGTTGGCACCATCACTTCAATAATGCAACCAAGTTCACAATGTAATGATTAATAAAGAGCCATAATACATGACATAAAAAATAGTACTGCATCATTTTAAAATATTGTCTGAAGATAATAAAAAAAAAAAACAAAAAAAAGGCAACCTTGCGTTTGTGATCTTTTGAGAGCTTCCAAGATACAAAGTGACCCATCAGACTTGAGAGGCATAACCGTAAGTGGAGAATGGAAGTTACCATTTTCTCCGACACCGTAACACATTCCGAAGTTGGACAAGTGAGATTGAGAAGGGGACATGTAGAAGGTTGTCGGAACAGTGGCTGCTGAAGTAGCCTCCATTTTCATGTGGGGTGAGAGAGAGAACCCCAACCAGTTATGATTGTTTCCATCATCGGTGTTGTTACTCTCATTTATGCGCTTCATCTTCTTGCTTTTTGTTTTTTTCTTTTTGGTTACTCGAAAAGATTTGAAATTGCTAGCAGTTTATATCTCACGAAGGAAGGCATTGCTTGGCAAATAAACTAATCATCATGTTAATCTCTGCATATGAAGATGATGAAGACTTGGTTTTTGTTTTGTTGTGTTGTGTTGCTATTGCTACAACTACAATGCAAAACTTGCTCCTCTACCAACCAAACTCATCGTTCTATGTGCTCAACACACAAATATGTCTCTCTCTCCGAACACAACAAGACTGGTCTCTTTAAACTAAGCAAAAAGAATGAATTCTCGGCAAGCGAAGATTGGGGAGCACCCTCTTCATTCCATAGGGATCTGTGTATGTATATATCAATGAGAAAGACCACGTCTTTTCGGTTTGCCTATCTCTCTCTTTAAAAACTTTCTTCCTAGTTAAATAAACCCTACCTTAAACCCAGTATGAAGGAGAGAGTAATGTAGTAAAAGCGAGAATCTCGAGAATGGTAAGGGGGAAAGGAAAGAGGTGGGAATGTAAAATGTGAGTAGGATATAGTAGTAAGTATTTTGGTCAGGTTCTGAGGGTGTCTGTGTCTATGTGCCTTGGAAACTTGAAAGCGTGTGATGAGCTATATCTATATATCTTAGCTTAGCTGTGTAGCTGAATCTAGCAAGCATGACATGAAATGGGGCACTAGAGTGGGCTCGCAAGTGTGATTTGGGGAAAGGATTCAGAATTCAGAACTCAGATAACCAAAAACTCACAGCAAAACCATTTCATTTACTTACGAATTTAATTTAATTACGTAGCTAGAGATAGATTTCACGGGAAGGACCTATCTGCCCATGCAATCACTTCGCACAGTACAATAAATAACTCTAATTTCAAATCAAGTATTTTATTTTAATCTATACTCCACCAATTTGGTTCGAACTTCATAACCTATTTCTTTTGTTTTTTTTTTAGGGGGTTTGATTCGAAAAATGATAAAAATAATGAAACAAAAAGGACAGATTAGTGTTACAGTACTTGAATGGCAGGATAAATGGGTAACAACCCAACGCCCACTGTGGATGTGGACAAAGAGAGGTTTATTTCGTGGGGCATCTCATCTGACCTTTGCTGACTATACGACCCAATCTATCTATATTATCCTTCGGCACTTTGTTTCTTTGACAGCAAATTGTGAATGTCAAAATTCCCACTACTCACCAAACACACATTTACCATACATTTTGTACGCTGTATATCTCCTTCATGGGTAAAAAATTACTATTACATAAAAAAAAGAGTTGGAATAAAGATAATTGTATTTTTTATTTAAAAAAATTATGAGTTAAAGTAATTAAAACTTATGTTTAAAGCTTAAGCTTTATGTTGATTAAAAAAATTGTATTTTTTACTACTTTTTATGAAAAAAAATTATATATATTAACAAAAAAAGTCACATATTTTATTAAAAAATCTAATATATAATTATGTCGTTTAAAATAAAAAAATCTTAAAATTTACTTTAAATTTCATGTTAAATCGACCTTACACAAACATTTCAATGTAATATCAAAGAAATGGGATGTTTATCAATAGATCTAAATCAATTGATTAAATATAATGAGTCAATTATTATAAGCAAAAAATATCATGTTTGTTATTTTTTTCTATTATGATATTAATACAAAATATTTAATGGTATTTTTTATGATTAATTTCTATATAAAAACTTAATTAAATGATCACTTATAATAGGATATATTTTGTTAACCATAAATATCGACATATTGGTAGTGGTTATTGTTTTTGAAGATTTAAATGAGCACACAATAAAATATTTATCATGTGAAGGGATTAATTAGTATTTAATATTTTTAATTTAGTTACAAACAATTAGTAAGAGGTGTTATAAAATCTTTAAAAGGTATTTTTTAAAAAAAAATCTTAATTAGCATGATTTTATTAAGGATATATTTAATTTAAATAAAAGTGAAGAAAAAAAACAATACAAAGATGAAAGATTTATATTTTTTCCTGTTGTTAGACAAGAGAAAAAATAAAAGAAAAAAATATCTTGTTTAACCATATAGAAAATGAAGTGAGAAAAGTGTGTAAAATTCTATAAATACCTTATATATAAAAAATAATAATATGAAAAGCGGTACCACTAAAGATATATTGTTTAGGAATTAATAAATATAAACTTGTTAGTTACTGTAGATTGCGTTAAAAATCATAGTAAAATACATTTTAATAAAAAAAACTTTCTATTTTATTTATTTATTAACTAGTGCTTTAAGAAAACTAATTAGCATTTTCTTATAAATAATAAGATATTTTTTGTTCATATATATATATAAACAATGGGTGAAAACATATTTTTTTATTATTAATTAAAAATTATAAAATTAGGAAAAGAAATTAAAAATAAGCGAGATCATAAAAATTTGTGAACTTGAATAAATTTTAAATAATGATAAAAGGTGAGTTTATATATATATATATATATATATATATATTAGTATTTTTCTGAAACAACAATTTCTCTTCAATACATAATTGGATGGAACATCAAATTGACGCTTGACATTGCAATGCCCATTTTTTTTATCCTATTGTTCTAAAGGAAGTAAGAAAAACTATTTTGTTTGGCTTAAATAACCTCTCAATCCTTATAAAATAGGAGAATTTTTATTTTAGTCCTTCAAAAAAATAGTTTTGTTTTAATTTTACTTTTTATAAATTTTTTTTTAATTTTTGTTGTCAAGTAATGAAATTAATGACATTGATAGCCTATTGATGGATTATATCATCAAGAAGTCTTAGAAGATAGTCATGCATAATTTATTTTGTAATTTGTGTTTTTAAATTGTCATTTGTTCAAGATATCAAACTAGTTGACGAGGAATTTAAATGTAATATAAAAAGAAAAGAAAAAGGCTCTTCCTTTTTTGTAGTAATATAAAAAATCTAAAAAATGGGAATATACTAATATAAATTGACATAAATTTTTAAATGAATAATTTATAAAAATAGTTTAAAATACAATTTTAGTTATGCTATTTTACTCAATATGTAAGTTTGCTCCTTCTATAAAAAAATAGAGATATTTCACATCCTATTTTTCAAAATAAAAAATTTGGTTCAATCGTTAATTTCGCGGGTTGATAGTTAGTAAGAAAACTTTAATCGTTAAATCATGGATGTAATAATATAATATTATTTTTTAGATCAAAATTATGAAATGATTAAAACAATAGTGCCAAAATTATATTTTAAAAAAAGAATTATTCCTTTTCCATCCAAAACTAGAAAGGACATAACTTTACTTGAAACAAATACATGTTTTAATTATTTCCTTCGTTATGCAATGCTACATTATATAATTTACTTTTCATCTCCAACATAAGTTATGAACAAATAAAGCTTTATTTTTAATAGTTGTAATTTCTGTCATAAGATTATAAGAATTTGGACAGTATTCTTTAAAACTAAATGTTTGGTCTCAGGCCTTCAGCAAATACTTATATATGCTCTGAAACGCTAAACTAATAGGGAAACCCTTTATTTTCCCGTTTGTCTTAGAGTGTGTAGTCAACACCTACCTTCAGACAAAAAGTGGAAAGTAGGTCTCTGGTAAGCTTGGAAATATTCCAGGAATGATGAGCAAGGGTCCCGAACGAAAATTGCGTGGAAAATGTATTTTAATTAACTCTTATGTTACAATGGCTAATTATTTAGAATACACTTCTACATTATTACATAAATTACTTATAAAGATTAATAAATTAATCATCTTACTTAACAAGTTAATAGAATTACATGTAAATTTTTGTTTTTCTATTTAGTGGAAACAACTAATTTATCTTATTGTAGTAAACTAAAGTTTAAATCTTCATTCAAATTAGGTCTCCATTATTTGTAGTGTATGATAGTGTTTTAAATAAAATTATCTCTGAAGTAAGGGACCAGAAAAATAAAATAGATGAACGACTCTATATTACTAAGTATGCAATTTAGGTTTTAATTAGTTTATTTTTCATTCTCGATAAAGCATGACAAAGCCGAACATAGATAACAGAGGAGGCAACCATACAAAACAAAATTCATTCAACAAATATATAAACATCAAATATCATAATAATAATGTTACACATTCCAAAACGTTGATTACATGAAATAATCTAACAAAAGGCTAATAGAAAGTATAATTACACATGAAACAAACTAGATACCTATTTAAAACAACAATAACAGCAACAAAATGACCAATGTCAATCACCGATTTCACGTGTCACCAAAAACTTGAATGAATTATTATAACAAAATTTGGTATCAACACTAATTATATTTTTTAAGGAAAATGTCATTAATATTGTCTGAAAATCTACAAAATCAAAATAGATTACGTTAAAAGCCAGATATCTTTTACAACAACAACACATCTAAACCAGTACGTTCAAGGCTTGATACACATCGAAATCTCACAACTAATGCCTAAAATAAAAAAGTTGAGAGTTGAAAAACAAATAAAATATACAAAGAATAGTGTTAAGAAGAGAGAATGTTTGTTAATATGTCTCAAAACTCAAGCAATCTCCATGACTGTGAGTGACTCAGTTGACATTGACAACACACATTAAACTTATTGGATGTTCAATTTTTACATACACATTATTGGGAAAACATGAGGAACATTAAGTGTAATTAACCCTTAGACTATGAATTAATACCATGTGGGCCCAAAAGACCTAAGTCTGTAGTATCACCACATGATCTATCCTATAACACCCATCTAGCACTACATAAAACTAACTAATTAACAAAAATCATTCAAGCAACACGAGTATTGATCATGGAGTAATTAGTGGCATCACCAATGTAGTACACACCTAAAATTGGGGTTAAATAACTTTATTCTACGTGGTCTAGCTAGTAAAATTAAAACAACTAAAAACGAGGTTAAATCACGAGTATTTATATCGTTATATTCATTATTTCTAATTCTATTTTGTATAATTAATGAAGGGCATTCTTTTTCCTTAATTTTCCTGCTACTCCAAGACAGGCCTTTGCATTCCAGTGTAGTAATCTTGATACTAGATAATTTCTTACTAGCACTATTCACCTAGTCATATAATTACCTTCGCTGTAATCTAGTTCACGCGGTGCATGTAATTTTTGTATTTTTCTTGTTCACTATTCTTATTTTGGCTGGTCAAAGTACCTCTTTTCGACCTTTTTATTTTCATGTAAACTTTTTTTGCCGCGAATGAGCAAATAATTGGGTGTATGCAACGCATATTTTCCATGGTACTATGTTTTGTGCTTGGCAGTGCAAGTTGTTTGTCGAGTCGAAAAAATCAAAAAATGTTTCACGCAGATTTTGCATGGAAGTTTTCGTTTCATGGTCATGGAGACAAATTTTCAAACGGAAATGATTTTGCTTTGAAAGATAAGTCCCAATTTGCGAGGGAAGGGAAATAGTGAGAGAGTGAAAAAAAAAAAAGAAGGTTAGGGTCTCTGCGTGAGCACAGAGGTGGGAATGATTCGTTGTGCTATTATAACGAAATCATCACCAAATCCATATGAGCAATAAAACTAGCCCACTAACTCTCTCTCTATTTTGTTACGACCTTTTACCAAAGCACTTTACCGTGCTTGCTTCTTGGTCATCACAATTCATTTCTCTTCTTTCACTTTCACCCACCTTTCAATTAGCAGCAAATGTGGTAGACTTGGTAGGTTGTGCCCCAATAGTGCATTTCTGTAATTTCATTCACACTCTTTGGCCTTTTCTTTGTCTTAGTAATAAAAACGAAAAAAATAATCGAAGGATAAAAACGCAAAGAAAATATGGTTTTTTCTTCTTGTTTTGTATGAAATGACATTTATTATTTTCACATTTATCCATAGTATCTTTTATTTTATTAGAAATATATAATACTTCCTCTTCTCCTTATTATTTTTAAACATACTTTAAACAAAAATCAACCCAATCAACTTTGAATCTAACAAGAGATGAATTTTTTGGTCACACAATTATGAATATTGATATTATTTCCGCTTTTTTAATATATAAAGAATAAAGATACGAACTGAATTTTGAACAAGCAGGATAAAAAATTGTCTTCATGTTTTAAATATATTAGTTAATAGTATGAACAAAGCCTCTTGCCTCTTGGGATGGTGCCGAATATCATTAAGCCCACACCAAGTCAACAAGAACTACAATACAAGGTGACCAAATAAACCAGTATTCTTTATAATTAGGCCTAGGCAACAGAAACATAAGCGAAAATTCATAATTTGGATGAGTCTGGGCTTTTAGAAAAAAAACGCACTATTGCACTCAAGAGAATCGAATCATACTCAGGTCCAGCTATATCAGAAGAATAGTCAACTAGTGCCCACAAGAGTATATAAATTACAAATGAGTTTTATTCGTCTCATATAAATTTAGTTTTAGATGATCTTAATTTAGTAAAAGTATTGAATTCGACTAAAAGTACGTAAATTTAGAGAGGAGGGATAAACTCTTATATAAAATTGTTATTTTAATATTGATTTTGCTTACTTAAAAATTCTTATTTTAAAAGTAAATTTATAAATCTGTAAATCTAACAAAAAAAATCCAGAAATTATTTCACCTCAAAATTTATTTTAGAATTAAAAGACCAGATTGTTTAAACTTATTTATTAAAATAAGTATTTATTTTAATAAAATACGCATTTTCTGTTTCTTTAGTATATTTGTTTAAATTACTTCTGTTTTAAAAAAAATCTATTTTAAGAAGCAAATTTTATTTGGTTCTTTAAAAAAAACTTATATAAAAAATAATTATTTTTAAGTTATGATTTTTAAGTTTAAATAAACTCACAAAAACACTTATTTTAAAGTTATTATTTTTTTAAGTTTAAATAAACTCAAAATCTTGTTTGACGCAATATTCAAAAGCACTGTCAAAGATAAAGTTAAGTGTAATTAATTTCAATAAAACTCAATTTAACTCATTTAATATCAATCATAAATTGTATATTAGAAATAAATTAGTAGTATGCAAACTCTTGTTCAGTCTGCAAATTTCCTTTTCAACCCTCCCAACCCTCAACTAAACTCATGCCAAATTCCTCTGTGTGTGTGTGTTTAATGCTAATGATGGTGACAAAGATAAATTTTTGAAGTGTGCGCTATCTAATTTCCATGCTTTCCCTGTCACACGATTTATAGAAGCAAAAGTTAACAAGACAAAAATTGAAAACACTGTTCAGATGCACAGAACAGTTGAAGCAGCGGCCATGCATGGTTGGATACGGAAAATCTGCAGTCATAATAATAATAAAGAATTCAAAGGACAGATATTCCCATGTATCTACATTTTGATAAATAACCACATAAGTTTGGATTTAATGTTCAAATTCGAAGTTAGATATTAAAATTTACGACCTACTTTACTTCACTACCTACTGCAGATGTTTTGTTCAGCAAGCAGACTACACCAGCACTTTCAACTTCAAGCCATAAAATTTGAAGAGAATTTATAATGTGATGAGCAAAGATTGAGAAAAAAAGTACTACTACATGTAAATTCTTATAAATTTTAATTTAACAAGAATTAAAAATTGCTTTCGACCTACCAACATATGTGGAATTTAGCGGAAAACAAAGTTAATTTGAATCTTAAAATAACTTTCCACATTTAGTATCTAATTCTATTTTAAATATAATTATCTCATCTATAAGAAGATAATCGTAAATAAAATAAAAATAATTTCGGCCTATCAGAATTACATGAAAGCCTTTTTTTTCTAATAAAAAAGGTTGTAACTGAACTAAAGAATTTTCAGTTATTATTGCTGAACAAGATAATTGAAATAGAGGGAGGTTATTATTGATAAGAAAAATAAATTTATTAAATAAAAAGCACATAATTTTTTATCAAACATAAAGAAAGCAGACTATACATATTTTTCTACTGATAATAATAACGCAGTAGTTATTAAATTCATGAAACATATTTATCCACAAAAAGAATCTAAATTAAAAGAAAAAGGACTAAAATAAGAACAAAGATGAGACAAAGCCATAAAATTTATGGTTAATTCATTGATTGAATTGGGTATTAGCTGGAGTGAGTTCAGAGGCAGATCCCAAAGAAGTGCATAAAGAAAACATTAATGAAGGAGAGTAATGAGGATCACGTGAGATCAGAAAATCCAAAAGCATCATGGCAGAACAAAAGCTAAGGAAGGACGACGTGTAATAAAAAGAAAAAAAGAAAATTGGATTATGAGATCAATGATGGCTACACATCTAAGTCTAGCTGTTGTGGCCCCCTGCACTTTGCTCCCACTCTGCCACCATGTTTGGCCATTGTAAAATTCAATTGAATTGAAATCTTATGTCATGTAATTAGGTTTCTAAACTAGTCTCCTAGTGCTTTACTACCATATTACACTCTCTTTCCTCATTAAAAAGGTTTGCTTCCATGCAAAATTAAACTCAATTCAATCCAAGGCTAGCAATTCCTTCTATTTGTCACTACCAATCCCTCTTTCTATCCTTCACCACCTGTGATGAAATGTCAAAATCTAAGCTTGTATGTCCTGTCACAATCACATTAGATTCTCACGATTTACCACCAGAAGAGTGTTTCTTTTCTCTCTTTTTATTCTTTTTTTTTAATGAGGGATGAAATCCTTTGAGAGATGGTATGCTTAACAGCAGCATTTGATCTTTTTGCTGGAATTAGCCTCCTCCAATCCTTGTCACAAATGTCGCAATAAACTACCATAAATCCAATTATGTGAGGAATCCCAGAAAGGGTATAACAATTAATTAACCAAAGTCAAGATAAATCAACAAAATTAACTAACTGCATCGTAACAGCACCCACCGGTACGCTAAAGACTGAAAAGGATATCAAAAGTAGGATTTCGTAATCAATAGTTTGAATTCACCGTTTGTTAAACTATACAGCAAAAAAAAAAAAAAAAAAAAGAAAAAAAGCTACTAACGAGAGCCAAAGTTCATATCAACGAAATTACAATATTTCCCCCCAGTATGGGAAGAAATAGAACGAGAAGGAATTTTTTAATTATACAAAAACAAAAATACCTTTCATTATTATAAGTTATTAAATGGCATTTTAGTTTTTCTTCTTCTTAATTTTTAATTAAATAAATAAAGATAAAACTTATCTTTTTGCTCTTTCTATTCATTCTTATTTATCTTAAATACAAAATTATTTATTTATATTTTGCTTTTTTTTTACTCTATTTCTTTTCCTTTCTGTCTATTTCTTTTTTCTCACAGGCAAACAAATGGTTACTGAGAGAGGGGGCGCAGATAATGTATGCCCTTCCATTGTCATCCATACAACAACACCTTTTATCTATTGACTTGCATTCTCATGTGTTTATTAGTGGAATATGACTATGAAAAAATGTTTCTTTTTCTGGTATTATAGGTTTTTAAAAGTAAGACTTTACTGGCCTGCTAAGAATGTAGTGAAAAAGATCACAGCTAACCCCCACAAAACTGTTCTATTTGTTTTGTTTTAGGAAAATATCATCCACATTCAAGTGCTATTAGACACCTAGGGAGGTAAAAAAAAAAAAAAGAGAGATAGTAGAGTTTTATGATGTGTTAGGAAGAAAAAAAAATATTAGTAAAATGTTTAAAATAAAAAATATTCATATCTATATATACAAAACTGTTATATTTAACTTTTTCAGACATGGTGAGATAGACCAACAGTGGGAAATCCCTCTAACACGTTCCTTGCAACATCGCCGGCACTACCAAAATGTTTTGTCATTATATCAAAAGCTTAAGAAAAAAATCCATATAGTTTTAGTTGAGTTATTATAAAGAAATGCGCCTATTATACTGTTCACTTACAATTAATGTTTCGGCAATTTTTTTTAGAGATTTTATACATTAATTTTTTTTAGAAAAATTAAAAATTAAAATAAACACACACGAATACTATTTTGTCCAGTTAGATGAATTATGAGGGGAATTAAAGAACAAGCACGAAAAAAAATTAATATTATTTTTAAAATTTCATCCATCCAGAAGTAGAAAGAAAAGTGCAAGAATAAATGTTTTTTTTTTAGAAAAACTAAATTTTTCTTAGTTTAATATTATTTTTTAGAGATGAATATATTATATGCTAGTATATAGATTCATTTAAAAAATTATTTAAAAATTAAAAATTATATAATTTATAAATTTATTATAGATTAAAAAATCAATTTAATGATTGAATTATTAAAACAACAAAAAATTCTAGAAATTTTACTCTTGAAATAATTTAATTCTAAGACGCATTCAATGTTTCATAAAAGTTAATAACTTTGCTGAAACTAAATGCTATTGTCATACCTATCTTGCCATATATATCATGTTTTGCTTGACATACACGGGCAAATTGCCCTAATAGGCTGGTTTTACAAATAAATTTCCATTATGGATCTGTTTTAAAATTATTTTTAGTATGGTGTAGTTTTGCACGTAAAATCCATGCAACCCGCCAACAGCAATGACTAGTTGATCCTGAACAGTGGTGTCGCCAACTGTAGTGGCGACATAGCCATGCACTGGTGTCGCCAATCAAAGTGGAGATTTAGGGTCAGATGGGGCAGGGGTTCAAAGGCGTAGGCTATAAAGACTAAGGCAGGAGGCTAGGGTATTATCACCACCCAAGCTAGTGATATAGCTATGCATTAAGCTAAAATCCATTACGCAAAAACCATTGGTGATGTACGTGTAGCTAAAATAGCTACTTCTTCCTCCTATGGTTTCATGTACATTTTTTAAAATTTCTAAATTTCCAAATTTGTCTTGTGCAATAGTTTGAAGTTTTTGAGCCTTCAAGCGTTCAAAGTTCTCAATCAAACAAGTGTGTGCTATCAAATTTATTTTTTTGAAGTAATTATTTTGAGGTCGGAATAAAGTTTGAATTTGAATTTTGTATTATTTTTTTAATTAATTAGCTTCGTGTTGATGCTTTATTCGTGTGCGTTTTAATTTTCTGAGCCTTCAACTTTAACTCTATTTAAAATAAAATAAAAAATTGTGGCATCATATTTATTTGAAGTAAGTATTTTGAGTTCGAAAAAATAAATAAATATGAAGTTTGTAGTATTTTTTTAATTAGATTAGGTTGATATTGATGTTTTGTTGGCGTGTGTTAAAAATTTATGAGCCTTCAAGTTAAACTTCAACTGTGTTTAAAATCAAAAAAATTTGGGCCATCATATTTATTTCAAGTAAATATTTTGAGTCTGGAAAAAAATTTTAATATGAAGTTTGTAGCATTTTTTTAATTAGATTAGGTTGGTGTTAATGCATTGTTCGTGTGTGTAAAAAATTTCTGAGCGTTCAACTTTAACCGTGTTTAAAATAAAAAAAAAATTTGTGGCATGATATTTATTTGAAGTAATTATTTTGAGTCCGGAAAAAATTTTCAATATGAAATTTCTAGTATTTTTTTAATTAGATTAGCTCGGCGTTAATGTTTTCTTCGTGTGCCTTTATAATAATAATTTTGTTAAAACATATGATAAAATTATAAAATTTAAATATACTCTCCAAATACATTAAAATACATGCAAAACTTAAAATACTAACTAAAATACTTTACAAATAAAAAAAAAATTAAATATCTTTTTACAAATAATTTAAAATACATAGATAAATTTAAATAAATGACCGAAAATATTTTGCAATTAACAAAATTTAAATTAAATAACATATATTATACAGATAAATTCAAATAAATCTAAAAATTACTATATGAAAAAAAAAATTTAAACAATATATATACAAAATTAATAACGTATCATATATTTGAACAATAACTAAACTAACTAATATTAGCATACTAACTAAAACTAACATACTATATATATAACACAAATAATAGCATACAAACATAAAAAAACCTAAACCAAATAATAATAACATACCAATTAAAATTAATGTAACATATATATAAGACAAATAATAACATACAAATTTAAAAAACCTAAACAAAATAATATTATGAAATCAACTAAAACTAGCATAACATATATATAATACAAATAATAGCATACCAACTAAAATTAATATATATATATATATATATATATATATATATATATATATATATATAACACAAATAATATTAATATTTGAAGGTACTACTTAAAATTTGAAAGTATCAACTAAGTAGCAAAGTATCAACTAAACACACACACATATAAAACAAATAATACCATACTAATTTAAAAAATCTAAACAAAATAATATTAACAAATCATATAAAACTAACCTAGGATATATATATATAACACAAATAATAACATACAACTTAAAAAATCTAACCTAAATAATATTAACATATCAACTAAAATAAACTTAATATATATTTGAAGATATGAGTTAAAAAACACTTACCACAAAGAGAAACCGTGTACGAGCAAGAGGGAACACAAGGAAGAAAGCTTTTCCCACTAACACAAGCCAAACACACACTTGTAGGAAATGGCCCTTGCATTTTTTAAAAGCTTTTCGCCAGTTGGAATGGCGAGACCTGTTGCACGCCTCTCGCCAGTCGTAATGGCGACAACAATGCACCTCTGAAAAGCCTGTGCCTATGCTGCTGCTCTACTCTGCAAGCTTCAGGCCTGATCCTGGATAAATCGCCAGTCAACCTGGCGTAACCTGATGTAACTAGCTGGCCCTAAATCGCCAACTGCAATGGTGAGACCAGTGCCACGTGTTGCATCCAGGGATAACTTGTCATTGCTGTTGGCGAATTGAATGAATTTTACGTGCAAAACAACACCATACTGAAAATAATTTTAAAACATACCCATAATAAAAATTTATTTGTAAAACTAGCCCTATTAGGACAATTTGCCACATACACTCATGTATATTATAAAATTTAATACTTATATTTCAATATAAATCATATGCATTTACTTATTCTATTATTCTTTTAATCGTGTTCTTAATTTGTATTATATGCATTATGTATATTTTTCATAAAAAATTTAATTATGAAGTGGAAGAAAAAGCATAGTTAAAAATGCTCCTATTATATTATGAAAAAAAAATTATATGTTGATAATGCAAAAAATCATCAAATCATAAACGAATAAGTTGTTTATTTTTTTATAATAAATACTTTTTTATTAATTTTTTATAATAATTATTTTTTTATAAAAAATCATCAAAATGCTCCTATTAATTTTTTATAATAATTATTTTAAAAATTATATTAGTTACAATTTAGAATTTTTAAAGAAAATTATATATATAAAATAAATACTTTTTTCTGAAAAATAGACATAAACGAATAAGTTGTTTATTTTTTTAATCTATTTTTACAGAAAATTTATATAGAAATAGATATATAAGAATAACAAATTTGTGGAGATGGGCAGCATGAAAACTTGTTTGGCACAAAAAACCAGAATCTTATGAAAATGAGATAAGTAAGGGGTAGAATTTAGACTACAGAGTAGAAAGCATAGCTGTAGGGTTAGGGTGCGACGGTGCGTGATTTGATTTGACGATTGTCACCGCAGGCGCAGGCGCAGGCAGTACCCAAACCTCTTTTCCCGACGGCTGGCGCCAGAGCAAACCAACAATTCAACGGCCTCTTCCATGCATCCTATTTCGTCTTTTTTTCACCGATATTATATTACATTTCGTTATATCAAGTAGTACAGTTCTTACGTCTTACAAAATACTTCATCTAAGCTTCCAAATTTCCAATACTGCTCCATTCACCATTGTAGTACACTTTTTATGTATAACAACTTTTTTTATTTTAAGAAAATGTAATTTGTGTATATTCTTTCAAGAAGATTGCTATTTAGGAGTGCCTTATAAATATCTCAAGTTTTGCTTTCATTTTTTTTATCTCTTTATACTTTTCATTATATTATACCAGGGGAAATGTCTTTCTAAATTTTTCTAAATAATAAAAAAAACAGAAGTTAAATACAATTAATATAAAACTAATAATATAAAAGTAATAAAAAATTACTATGGGAAGTTAAAAAGTAATTTAAGGATAAAATTATTCAATAAAATATAGATATCAAATAAAAACATTTCATTTATTATTAATATAGATGACACATTTAATATTTTTTCTTCCATCTCTCTCCACCTTCCCCCACAATATATCTTAACATGTCCTAAAAGTTTATAACTTCTCTTTTTTGTATATAGAGAGGAGGGGGAGGGGGGATTATACATATATGTGAAATTAATGAGGAGAAATTTTCATTCAGTTCTGGATTTCATATAAATACAATTAAAATTGATTTTTATAATAATTAAAAAACACATTAAGATGATTTTTAATTGATTATTTATATATATAAAAAACTTTTATGTGAATGTATTAAACTTAACTTGTATTAAGTGAAAGTTACATTTTAATATTTTGAGATATAAAAAAGAAATAATGTTTTGTTCACCAAAATATCCCTAATAATAGGTTGGACTCCATTGAATTATTTTTTATGGACACATATTAATTGTTATTGATAAAAGTTTTTACATTATCAAATGATTAAAAATATTTTTATATTTTTACATATTTTCTTATATATTTAACACATTTTGTTATCAATTTTTCCCCACTACTATCATATTCTCGTAAAATCTTATAGAAGACCTCACATTGTTATTTAGCTCTCAAATCATAAATGTCAACCCTAACAATAAGTCTAAGTTATGGATAAAAAAAATATAATTAATATTTTTTTTTTTACTAAAGGTGACCGGTTAACTTTTTTATAAGATAAATCATCATTAAAATTGATAGATACTCTATAACAATATAACAAAAAATATCTACAAAAAAATTGCATCCACGTTCTACATAAAACTCAGATTGTTATTTATCAAGTTTTAAATTTGTATTCATCTTGGCAAATTAATAGACTTAGAGATCGTCTCTATTATCAAATATTTTGTTTCCAAAAATTTCATAAGTTTAAAGATTTTATTTTATTAATTATCCATACGTTATGAAATAGAATTTCCAATTAAAATTGCGACACTCAGTAAAAACATGTCATTTTTATTTCATAAATACGGGTAATATTTTTCTCTCTTGTATATTTAAAAGTTCACGTATGAACACAAAAAACATTGCTAGATTTTTTTAAAATAAAATTATTAAAAGACTAGATAAAATAAGATAATAATATAATTACCTATTACCATATTAAGATAAAAACAAAAGGACATACCACTACATAGATTTATCACTTTAAAGCAAATAATTAGATTCGGGATAAATCAGGTGAAAGATATAATCCCTCATATTATAGTATTAAAAAAAAATACTCGTTTTACAGATATCTAAAATTATACAGTTCAAGGGGGACAATACATTTCATTTCTCTCTCTTTTTTTTCCATTCTACAAATCCTTTTTCTGGGCTTCCCCAACGCCCATGTATCCTTGAGAAACTCGTTCATACTCATTAGACCGCAACTTCCCCTATTCATGTCATGAAAAAACATGAAAAGTTCAAATCTAACCAACTCGAAAAATTTGTCACAAACACAACCGTCCCGTCATTTGTTTGGTTTATAGGCCGAAATTGTCACCCAACCTGAGCCGTGACTAACTCCTCTACCCCCAATATCAAATTAAAAATAGAATGCAACGGCTTCTAACAATTATAGATTCTGATACGGGGGATCTATTATTGTAGCTCCCAAGAGAAAATTGGATATGATACCAAATATACCACTACCGGTAAGTGGGAACAAATTACTATGGTAGATCTTGTTTATTACTACTATCAATTTTCCAGCAAAAAGATATTTTATTAAATATTAAAGAAATAAATTTTGATGACATATAATGGAACGTCCCTAGGTGCCCATTTCATTTTCTTTTCCCCATTGTGGCCTTGAATGGAAATTAACAACTAAAAAGACAATTCCAATAGTGGTCATCTGCATTCTATGTAATCATTTGCAATAACACAAAATGGCACAGAGAAGTTGAAGCCAAGTACCCATCAGCCTAGTTATATGCATGTAGGAAAGGCATACTCAAGAAGTATAGATTTGCAGCATAACTTTAATTATTCCTTTTTTTTCAATCAAAGATGGCAAATTTACCATTAGTAGGATAATGAATTTCTATAATGTGAAAAGAAAAAAGTTACTGCAGATTGATTCTCTATTAACTTTATAATATGCAGAGCAAATTACATCAATCCAACCTTGGATGGTGTTATAACTTGCTCTATCTATCCACGTGAACATCAAATGATTAATAACTAACATAACCCAAACTCACGAGCCACATTAGCTAACATCACTCTAAGGTAAACAACTAATAACCTAAAAGCCAAACAAAGAACCAAAAAATGCATTTCGATCAACAAAGGTGCAAAGGACTCATGAAGCACTGATATGTGATAGTGGATGTGGGAGAAAGTACAGCAAAATCAAATGGGACACACTGAAAAAAGATTTAAAGAACAATAGAGAAGGATTTGCATGAAATTATTTTACAGATGCATGAAACCTCTACACTAATAAATATCCATAACTAAACATGACGAGTTGCTAAACTACATGTTTGTGACACATAAAAAAGTATCTTCACAAATTAAAACAAAAAAGAAGAGTGACTAGCCCTTACAACATCTTGCGAAAGAATATGCCAACCTTTCACAACCCTGAAGCAGTCAGTAAGTATTTACCTACATGAATTAAGGTTGAAGGACCCTTTTAGTCTGTCAACTAGAAATTCCACCATTGCTTCCTTTCAAACTTGAAGAGTCAATAACATCCTGCTTTACACCATGAGGTGATGTCACATTGCCAGGAACAAATTCATTGGCATTAAAAGCTTGATCAAATTTAAAATTTGTTGCAGATCCCATAATGCCAGTGTACCCCCAAGATCCAGCACCACTACCTACTATTCCAATCCTACCCCCCACATACACAACATTTGGAACAGCACTAGCGTAAGGCACCTGACATGCCTGAGGACCAGTCATCATTGGCCCATACCAGAGGTTACTAGGAGCATCAGAAGGAACTGCGTATCCATTCCCCCCATAACCACCCACAGGGTACCAGCAACCATACGCATTAGACCCATATGCATATACTCCATCACCACTATACCACGGCAAAGGTGTGAAACCTGGGAGCGGGAGCATATCCCTATGACTAAAAGGAGGAAAACTCTTAGGAACTCCTCTTTCACTCTTATTTCTTAATTTACTAAACCCATCATAGCCATGGTTCCCCTCTTTGGGAACAGCCCTCTTCACCTCCACCTGTCTACCGTTCAAGTCATGAAAACTCTTCACCATAACGTTTTGAACCGATTCCTCGGACTCGAAAGTGATGAACCCAAACCCCCTTGGCCGGTGAGTTACACTGTCCTGCATCACCACGACATCGGTTATCCGACCGAACCTCTCAAAGTAGTTCTTAAACTCCTCCTCGGATATACCAGCAGGTAAACCCCCTACAAATATCTTTTTAGTCCTAACGTTGTGGTCACTGCAATAGTCATTACTATTATTATTATTATCATCATTATTATTATTATTATTATTATAATAATAACCACCCCCTCTACTCTGTAATGGGTTTTGGTGTTGATGTTGTTCACTCCTGGGAATTGCTTTTTTCACTTCTACCTATAATACACAACAAGCAAGCAAACAGAAAGAAGCAACCATAAATCAAACAAATAAATTATTAACACATACCAAGAAAACAATTTCTTGAAATTCGTAAACGTGCAATGAAACTAACCGTTCTTCCGAGGATGACGTGGGTGTCTTGGAGGGCTTTATCAGCTGCGGAGAGGTCGGAGAAGGTGACGAAGCCAAAACCTCTAGGGCTTCGGGTGGTGCGGTCTACGGAGATTGTGGAGTCCGAAACGACGCCGTACTTGGCGAAGTGGAGTTTGAGAACGTGTTCGGTAGTGTCGCGAGAAATGCCTCCTACGAACAGCTTCGCGCTATCGGAATCCATCTTGAAATTCATTGTTACTGTACACAATCCCTAAATCCCCAATTCAATCACTGCTTCCTTTCCTCGGTCACAACACTGCTACACTAAACTAAACCCCGCTTCTCGGTCGTTGGCCATTAATGAATGGATTTCCTTTATGGGCCCAAATAAGCCCGTTTTTTCTTTTAACCAGTCCATCCTCAATTTACTGGCCCAAACTTTATCGGAGGGAACAATAACCAATAAAAATGTCATATGTTACTGAAAAATGATGTAATTTACAACAAGTGAATAAACACACTATTTTTTTTTTTATATTTTAATGTAAAATGTCCTTTCTCTTTATATATAATTTAGAATGAAATTTTGAATGGCAGCGTTTTTATGAATTATTTTTCAACGAGAACATTGTTATGAGTTATTCCTTAACAAGAGTGTTTTTAGAAAAAAAACATTTTAACAATAGCATTTTTAGGAATTTTCTTAATTTCTTATCTCTATCCATTTATTCTTTTCATAATTATTTTTGAATCCAATTTTTATGTTTTTATGAAATTTTCTTTTATCAATAGTTAAAAATAACATTGTATCTAAATCCAATTTTAATTTTTTTTAAGTATAAATATGTTTTGTCAAAAAAAAGTATAAGTATGTTATTTAAATTTTTTAATAAAGAATTAAACATGTTTATACTTACACATTTTTAAAATAAGTATCGTTTACATAGTTATTTAAATGGGTTGCTAATCTTAATTTTATAAATCCTACAAAGCCACGTGAATTTAAACTCCACATAAACTCAAACATTAAAATTGTTAAAATGAGTGCTTAAGCTGACAATGCTCTCAACCTTACGAGTGATGGGGTGGGACAATAGTCCCTCATTAGGGTCTTCTACCACTGGGGTTTTGCAAAAGACAACATTTGGATCTTTGAGAAATAGGAGTGCTGAGAGTAGTCCAAGGACAAAGAATAAAACCCTAGAAAGAGCAAGTTTGTGCATTGACCTCCTCAATTCAACTCTTGGGAACTCTTCCTCATTGCCCAAGTTGTAACAACTCTACAGAAGCACTTTGATGAAGCCATGGAGTTGAAGGGGGAACAACTTTTTTCTGTGCTGACTTTATTTATTGTTATTCACATTATATTGCTGCTCCCTAACATGGTAAATTGGCACTGTTAGTGTTAGAATTTCGGGGAATGGAGGGTGGATGTTCTAATCTTAGCCTCATAATTTGGTTGTGTACGTTTTTTTTTGTGCATTGCTTTGACTGTGTTCATGTGCTGTCTTCTGATCTGTGTTTTTTAGTATGTATTCACCGGTACTGTTTTGGTTGGTTTTTAAGGATATGGTCAGATTTAGCTCATGTGGGGACTCTCATTGTTTGACGTAACATTTTTTGCTGTTTTTCTTTCCTACTAAACATGAATTTCTTTTTCATTTTAAGTTGTTGTAATTGTTCTTCTTTTCTCGTTCCGATTCCCAGTCTCTTTTTAGAATGCATTGGCTCTTTAGGAACACATGTTTTCAGTTCTTTTAAAGTTTTATACTCGTAAATTAGTTCATGTGGCAATTTCAATGTCACAACTTCTAAAGTTTTAGAGCCATAAAATTTCTACTAAAAAAGGTTTTCTAATTTGATAAAATTGAGATTACATCATCATTCATCTGAATTATCCTGATTTCATCATCATTCAATTGCACAATTTATCTTTTATTTTTATTTTTATCCTATTTGTAAAATTTATCAGTTGATTACTCGGTTCTGTTTTTGACAAAGGGAGGATAGATTTGGGAAGCAACTCGCATATGCCACTAATTATCAACTCAAGAGTAAAATTGGGCAACTGCTGATACGTGAAGTGAAACATAAGTAAAAGAAATATGAAAAGGGTGTAATCTCATTAGGTTATAATTTCAATTAAAGAGTGATCAAAATCATTTGATCCTACAAAATGCTATGACTCAAACTTCAATCAATACGATATTAAACTTAACACCATCCAATTCCTCATAAAAAAAATCCGAAATGTTACAATTGAAATATGATGGTGTGCGTAACCCAAACCACTATGATGTAAGGTTAGGGATTTAAACACCACTCAATCAATATGAGGAGTTAGCTAAACACAAAGCAGACATGTCAAAATATGGGCAAACCAAGCATTTTTCAATTCCCACACAGGGATCAGAATAATTATGGAAAAACCAAGCAAAACCGTAAGAACATAAAAAAAAAAACCAGTTATGTAAACAAACGGGGGCAGTGCTCATATTCTATGGGTGTAAACGTGTCTGTCATGCCATGGCATTAGCATTCAGAACGAGGAATTATTTTATAATCATCACATCCAACCCCTTTTGCTCCTATCGGTATACAAAAAAACCAAACTATAGGAATGAGATATGAAACCTATAATTCAAGAGTACAAACTACACTGATGTAGAACAATTGAAAATAAAAAGTTTGCTTCAGCATCGTTTCACGAGTGAAAAAAAAACAAATGTGCATCGAAATTACACATGCAACGAAAGAAACAATAAGGGAATGACACTTCGGACTTGGACGCCGTTCTCAGCTTTGGAGATGGCTCCCTACCGATCTGAAGTGGAGAAACGAGGGTCGTATTTAAAGCTGAGATTGCACGCCACGCCACTCAAAACCCTTAACCCTAACTAACCCGCTATCTTTTAGGCCTTGTTGTAACAGAAGCCCAATACAAATTAGGTTTTCAGCTACATATATATGCGCTTGGACCGCGGGAATTGTTCATAAGCTTTTGACATTGGACATGTTTTACGAAATAATACTGGGGGATTGCTTTTTGTAAACCCTTCTTTTATTCTTACACTCTCCTCTCAAATTTTTAGTTTTTCCTTTCTTCAAAATAGCTTTTTTTGAAAAACAATATCTTTCCAAACATAACTTACTAATTGGTACATATTTGAAAATTAGTTTCGAAATATATTCAATATATTACAGACATTAATTTTCCAAAATATTGATTTTTAACACATTCTGAAAACCAAATTCCAAAAGTGTTGAAAATTTAATTTCCTAAAGCTTGGACTGAGGATTCTGTTGGACATTACTCCTGACATATATCATTTCATCGTTTCAAATATACAGAAATATAATACATGTACTTCGTGTCATGTATTATTGTATCATTTCAAATCCATCAACGAAGGATGTATATTCTAATTAAGTTGAGGGACATGGATTAGCTCTCTCCAGCACCTTTCCAACCTCTCCCTTTCTAAAAATTTTCATTTTTTTATCATCTCTCTTCATTTCTCCATTTCTTCATTATATCTCTCCCTTTTTATTTTTTTTAGCTAAACAGGGAGATCAAGGATCTGTTTTGCAAGTTGAGGGAGATGAGACAGAAATTGGAACTCACAAAACATGTTCCTAACACAAGCCAAGTTCTTCTTTATATTGAAGATGAGAAAGACAAAGAATTTGAATTAGAGAACCTTGAGTTAGTAATGAAACCTTAAAGTATGTAATGATTGCCATGTAGGAGAAAGTGAGATGAATGTGGGTGTGGTATGTTCCAATTTAGTGAGGAACCTCTTTCAAAAGTTAAGTTTTCGGATTTAATACTTTTAAAAATTAATTTCTGAAAAGTATTAGAATTTTAGTAGTATTTTAAAAAATTAATTCTAAAATATCTATTCATTACTGAAAATAAAATTTGAAATTTAATTAATTTTGGAAATGGGAGGATGTCAGTTTTCGGGAAGAGAGTATTTTTGAACAAAAAATAATAATAAAATGTGATTGATATTCAAATATGAAAATAGAGTTTCAAAAGCTAGAGGTGAGACATCAATATTATCACCATATAATATTTTAAAGCTTGAAATACCATATGATTAATTATCACAGCTGGTGGCCCAAAGTTTGGCAAATTTACGTTAAAGGATCCTATTTAGAAAGCATTTGCCAACCAGGGTTTGTTTTTAAACTATTTATAAGGGGGGTCCATTTTTTACAAGCTTGACGTAGTTGCCAATGGCGATATACCCTCAATCGCCATCGCCACTGGCGAGGGAGTTGCTTACGTGGACATGCCGCCATTGATGTTGGCAAGACACACTGACGTGGCCAGCATGCAGAGGATACCACCATTGACAATGGCGAGTTTGATGACGTGGAGCTAGAATCGCCCCTCCCATTGGCGAGACATGCACAGCACGGGCAGCTAGGGCATAGGCTTGCAGCAGCAGCAGGTTGTAGAGGAGGTAGCTTTTCATATATCGCCATTACTAATGGCGAGACATGCACAATTGCAGTGCCTCTTCTATAAAAAAAAAAATCCTCCATTAGAAAAATCCTGCATAAAACGCGTATACTCTTATCTTCTCCTCCCCAAGTTCCTCTATAATATTTCATCTTCTCCTTCTCCTGCGTGTGTCTTCCTGTGTTTTTTTAATTAATATTTTTAAGGCACAAAAAACATCAACAAAGGCTTATAAATAATTAATCTTAATAAAAATAACTTCAAAATAAAAATTCTAATTACAAAAATTAATACACTTAAACTTCAGCTTAAAATTTTATTTTGTGAATGATAAATTAAAAAAAAAAAATCTATTTGCTTGCTCTATTAAACCTAAACTACACATTCAAACTTCATTTAAACAAAAAAATGATTACTCCAACTAAATAATTTACGAATAATTCTTTAACTCCAACAACGAGAAGGGTCACACGTAAAAATTTCTAAGGTAGAAAAACCATGAACAAAGAGGCTTATAAATAATTATTATTAATAATTTCAAAATAAAAAATATAATTCCAAAAATTGCTACACTTAAACTTCAGCTTCAAATTTTATTCTAACCACAAAAATTATTACTTCAAAATAAATAATTTGTAAATGATAAAAATTATTCAAAAATTTAACTTGAAAGAGAATGAAGGAAAGCTTGTAAAAAATTCATTGAACAATGATACAAATTGTTACTTCAAATAAATAAAATCTGAACGTGGAATCAACAAACTTCAAAGGCTTTATGCTTTCTTTGCTTTCTCTTCAGATATTTCTTTCTCTCTTCACGAATCACTACAAATTTTAAAGGGACAACCTGTCTATTTAAAGGAAGGAAACAATGTTCACGACAAGAGTCCCGCTAGTGGCAAGAAACCACTGCCCTAGTTGTGTCTCCGATCTCTACGTGCATGTGACTCTGATCTGCACAGTGCCCTAGCCTGCAAGCTATATCGCCAGATGCATTGGCAGTACGCTCCACATCAGCCTAACTTACCATCACCACTGGCGGGACGTCCACGCCATCTTCTTTCTCACTAATAGCAATGACGGTTCTGCCTTCATCGCTAATCGCAATTGTAACTTTCATGCAAAACAGACATCCCTGATTAAATTTTTAGTATCAAATCATATTATGTAAATAGTTTTTAAATAGGATCTTCTGACTTAAATTTGTCCCCAAAGTTTATTTGTCTTGAACGGCTAAATTAGTCGCATGCTTATCTGAATGTTAAATTGCAAAATAATAATGAAAAAAAAACTGTCAACTTAACTCCAAGCTACAAACTTGGGCAACCAAATTTATAAATTACAGCTTAGTCGCAGAGCCCCCAAAACTTATGGTTTTTGCATTGGAACCATTATTTATTTATTCATTTATTTATTCGATACAACATTGGCAGTGGCATGTGGCACCATTATTATTTGAACAGAAGTAGTTTTTTTGGTACATGTGAATCAAAGTGGTTGACCTTGACAGTTACGGCATAAAATACGTATTGTATTATATACCAAACGTGTCTGTCGTTTATGAAGCAGTGACGGAAAATACCATTATTAAATTTAACATCATCCTCATAACGTTTCTTAACGGAGGAAACTGCCAATATATATTCAATATATATAATACAACTTCAGTTATTCAATTATGGAAAGTACTTTTGACCAAAATTACAGGCAATCAATGTTAGAAAAACATGTATGTCATATAATGCATGTCAAGACTATTGATTTTATCTGTTAACTTACGTGCTTTAGCATTCCAAATACCATTTTTTGTTGTTGTTTAGCAACATGCACTAAAAAATGTCACTTACTTTCAGACAATAATTAATTATCAAGTGTTAAAATTGTCTTTGGCAATATAATTTTCTTCTAATAAAAATTAAACTAGTAGTATAGAATTTAAATGTCTACACTAATAGTACGTACGATATGCATGCATTATACTAATATTTTAATCTATTTATACTACTCTGCTGGGATTCATGGAATTTCATTTTCTTGTTACTTTCTGAGATTTAGGGGTACGGCTTACACCTCTAATCTCTCTTAATAATATTCTTTGGCTGTTTCCAAAAAAATATTTATACTAATTAATAGAATTGTTTGTTGGTATAATGTATGATCATATTGGTAATTTAATTTTTATGCTATAGACAAAATTACAGTAGAAGAAATTAATCTATTAATTAAACTGTTGGTAAATAATATTATTTTTGTTGTGGAAGTTTGAGTAATTACTCGATACTTTTCAATTATCCGCAAGTAAAAGAGTTTTTCCATGGCATTCAATTTTATTTTTCTACTGCGAACTATGATGTCATTAGAATATATTTGCGTATATGTGGGTTGATATTATGCTAGCTGCTGTTGTGTCATACCCAAGTAGCCTGCCCTATTGCCAGTTTTCTATGGTTGCAAAATTAGATCATGATTTGTCAAATATAGCGTGAACCTATAATGTTTTCTTGCTTGTTTATTTGTCTATGAATGAATTAATCTACAAGCTATCTCCCTCTCCAACAGAATCTGGATTATTTTAGTTAATAAACAAATCGAGAAACTCGTAACATGCATATATAATCCCCTTTCATAAGGACAAACGAGAGTTGCATAAATAACACAAATAACAATAGCATAGCATACACCTCATGGAGCATAGCCTTAAAAACGATGTTTATTTTCAAGAAAAAGTAAGCGTACCCTTCTCATGGGAACACGAGCCTGGTCTCTCCAAAGTCAATCATCAGAAAAATGACTCAAGG